>NC_066518.1:520177-602677 GCF_024679095.1 Eriocheir sinensis | reverse complement strand
TTGGACAGTATAGGGATGAGCATGAGTAGAAAGTCGTGTGCAGCGTGGCCGCGGTAGGGGGGGGAGGCATGCAGTTAGCAAGTTCAGAAGAGCAGTCACCGTGGAAATATCGATAGAAGATAGAAAGAGAGGCAACATAGCGGCGGAATTTAAGAGGTAGAAGACTATTAGTAGGAGGAGGAGAGCTGATGAGAGGAAGAGCCTTAGACTCCACTCTGTCCAGAAGAGCTGTGTGAGTGGAGCCTCCCCACACGTGAGATGCATGTGTGTGTGTGTGTGTGAATATGCAGGGTCTGAGCTACATTTCTCTCTCTCTCTCTCTCTCTCTCTCTCTCTCTCTCTCTCTCTCTCTCTCTCTCTCTCTCTCTCTCTCTCTCTCTCTCTCTCTCTCTCTCTCTCTCTCTCTCTCTCTCTCTCTCTCTCTCTCTCTCTTTGTGTGTGTGTGTGTGTGTGTGTGTGTATGTGTGTGTACTTATGCACACACTCGCGCGCGCTCACACACACACACACACACACACACACAGAGAGAGAGAGAGAGAGAGAGAGAGAGAGAGAGAGAGAGAGAGAGAGAGAGAGAGAGAGACTTGTCACTTGAGTTATCAAAACCACTCCGCTTCGGCCAGTCTAATGTTCATGTTCACATCATTTGTTATTATATTCCTCACCTAGCCTTGAGTTATTCAGAAGACATAAGAGGCTTGCTGATAGAGTTTTATCATAACGCATTCTTTCTTATATTGGAGCAGTAAGTAGCGGGCTTTTTTTTTTTTTCATTATTGTTTTTTTTTTATGCCCTTGAACTGTCTCCTTTGCTGTTTAAAAAAAAATCCTTGTGATAAGAGCTGCATCAATAAACGATTTTTTTCAACAATTATCTTTTTTTCTGGTGGTGGTTTTGTGTATTAATTGCTTTTAATAACTAAATATCATAAGCTTTTGATTGCTGTCTACTTCAGAACAACATTATTAGAGTAAATACCGAAAACATGTTATCTGTTTATCTGATGAAGCATTTTCCCATTATCTTCCTTCACTGCTATACGATTGCGTGAAGTGTGATTGTGACTGCAATGATTATATCTTCCCACTCGCACAGTAGCACAGTAGACGCTTTTCGGGACAGACACCCTGCATGATTCTCTTTGGCGAACAGGACCTGCCATCTGGGGAGCGAAGAAAACACTTTGGTAAGAGTTTTGTAAATGTAATAATAATAATAAATTCTCTTGACAGGAAAACTAGAGAGAAGCGAAAGGGAGATGCTCTAACTGATAGTGATAAGGCAAAATTTTATTGTACTCACTGTCACTGGACATCAATTTCGTTCCTTGTCACTGAACTCGGAAACGTCCTAAACTGTAAGTAAGCACCGCGAACCATGCAGGAAAGAAATGGTTGCCATGAAGTGGCTGCTCTGCAAGTATTCATGGCCAAAGGTGAGGTTTCTTTTTAATTTAGTCTTCTTGGCTCTAATATTTCTTGCTTATATTTCGTAGTGTTGCCAGTTTATATATTTATTAACTTAGTGTTTGGTTATTTTTTTGTATTCATTTGACCATTTACATTCTTCTTCGTGCTCATAGGGAACAGTTACAGCCTTACTTGTACCCATATCAAAATATTGGCTGATGTGTTAGAATGTAATGCCATGGGTACCGTATTCTTGTGGGCAACAGTTTAAGCGTACAGGTGCATTATCTTGCAGGGATAACTAATTAAAGTGTTAACTATTGCTGTCCAAGAGAACGGAGATTAATAGAATCGCTGTAATTACCGTCTAATGAACTGGTTCATCCGATTTAAACACCGCCATGCCCACACCTTCACGGCAGGAGGAGAAGGTGGAGAAGAAGTGGAGATCAACTTGACCCGCGGAATCTATTGTTTAAAAGAGTGGGAACAGAAAGAGGGAAGAGGCAGGTTGGACGAAAGAACGAAAAACTGCAAAGTCGGAAAGATCTCTGAGGAAGAACGCCGAAAGTACGGTGCATAAATTCTTGAAATGACACCACGGCGCTTTGCTTCTGAGGTCACTTATATTCCCCTCCGCCACACTGGCCTGTCTCATTGAGATGGAATGGGACAACGACATTGCTTGCTTTTTGCGGCCTCATTAAAGAGGCCAAACTTTGATATATTGAAAAAAAGCGATTTTGTAGAAAGACTTATCCATTGAGAAACAGTATTTCCTCTTGCTTTAGCTGTTTGCTCATGAACTCTGACGCGCCCGATCATGATATATTCAACTGCATGTAAGCAGTGAGAGATAACGCCCTGAATTGATACAACAGCGTTGAGGCTCACAAGTATATTGGAGGTCAAGTGAACCGTGTCATGAGGAATCCATTGGTACATCTGGCATCAAGCTTCTCACACCCTCCTCATACCATGCCCGTTGAAGCCGAGAAAGACTTTGGAGACGGGGGCTGAAGCACAGTGTGAAGGCTAAAGGTAGAGAAAGTTCAAAGTAAAGATAAAGGTAAAGTTGTGGGGAATATTCTTCACCTGCGAGTGGCTGCGGTGCTCATCTCCGTCGCATTGAGCTTGTGGTGGGTAAGAACCCATTACCCCGAGACACAATGCCAATGTAACATCCGAGTTAACCTCAGTTTGCCCCACACAGGTTTCCCTAAGTACCTGTTTATCGACCAGCCCGAAAGGGAGGATGAACAGCTGGGTGAGCTCCGGGATTCGAACCAAGACCCGCGGATTCGTAGCGAGGCACGATAATCACTGCACCACGGAAGCGTTATCCATTGTGAAGGGAGTGCTTCTTGTAACCTTACCCCTAAGCTCCAGCCCTTGACCCAACTATATCTGCAAGGGGGAGAATGAGTGTGTTGTTCCTATTGTTGTTGTTATTTAGAATTTTTTTCCTTCCGCGGAGGGACCATGGATGGGCCTTTGTGGGTGCCGGCACATGAAGAAGGTGCAGACCGACCAACTATCGGCTGATGCCGATCAAGTCGGTCTTTCGACGAGGACGTGTGTGTGTGTGTGTGTGTGTGTGTGTGTGTGTGTGTGTGTGTGTGTGTAGATATTTATTCGTTGTCCTTTTAAACTTTACTCCGTCATGCGGGGTGCTGCTGTTCTATCAGCCAAAACAACCAATCGCCGACCGAGCTTCTACACTTTAAAGTGACGACAGAATGATTACACCACTTGGCCTTGAAAGTGCTGAAAGCGCGCCGTGTAGCCGTATCGCGTAGACCTCCTTTAGGAGAGTCAGTCATGTGACTCGCACATTTCCTCTGTGATACAGAAAACGAGAGGGTTTATGGGTAACTTTTCCTGAAGTGAAATACTGTTTCTTGTGACCATGTATTATGTTTGAAAAATTTGATGCTAAGATTAGGTCATGACACTGACTTTTTTTCTTTTTTTAAGCTAAGATAAGGTTATGACACTGACTTTTTTTTTTTTTTTTGTGTGTGTGTGTGTGTGTGTGTGTGTGTGTGTGTGTGTGTGTGTGTGTGTGTGTGTGCATGGCGGGGGATGGGGGGTATCACTCACTCACCAAGTTGGTTGGGTTGGATCACACACTGGACTCGTCATTGCCCCCGAGAGAGCTTAGAGCTGTATATTGACGAATCTGTGGGCAAGATTGGGTCCTGAAACACCCCACTTCTCATTCCTCTAAGGTCATGGGTAGACAGTAACCGCTGCTTACAGCGGATGAAAACCTTTGCAGCCTGAGCAAGCCGCGAATCTCAGCCTGTCAGTTGTCGGTTGATTGATTTTGTTCCATTACACCATTGAGTGTGATCTGTTTCGTGTATGTCGTCATCAGCAGCAGCCTATATCAGTCCCTTGCAGGACATTGGCCTCTCCCGGAATTTTTCTTTTCCGTCTCTAAAAAATGAGCCACGTTAATTTTCATGTTAAACTTTACCCGTATAACTGCATTACGCCTATCGGTACGAGTGCGGTGTTTGGGCAGATGCAATTACGTCCAGTGGTGAAGTAAGAGACATTCCAAAGAAGGGTCACCACAGACAACAACGTCCACACCTAATGATACAATTTAGAAGCTGCTCACGACAAACTTAACATTTGTATGTCATAACGAAGGGAGCTCCTGCGTCTCGCAGATGCTTTGTCTGTGGCATGTCGCTGACAATGATACGAAGTACAGTACTATAGCTTCAATGCCTATGTTTATTTAATCCATCTTTCCGTATAATGAGTTTTAGCTCCATGTCACTTCTCTCGTTTTATTCTGCTAACAACATTTTTCTTTAATTATCTCTTCCTGCAGACGAGAAATGAAGCTCGTGGCAGTGATCGTCGCAAATGTAATGCTTTTGGGATTAACTACGACGATGCTTAGTTGCGGAGCGGCACAGGAGAATGACGTCCGCTTCCACTGGGACACAGATGGCCGGCCAATCGTGCGCACGCCCAAGGGGACTCTCAAGGGCTTGAAGGAGGAATCAGTAAATGGTCGCCCCTTCCTCTCCTTCTACGCCATCCCGTACGCAAAGCCTCCCCTGGCTGAACTGAGATTCCAGGTACGTAGAATGCCGTCACTATTCTTTTTATCTGCACTTGGTTAGCTTCGTCGATTTATTTGATAACTAATAGTATAGAGATGTGCAGATGAAGACTGGGAGCAGGAAAACATATGACAAATCTGCCTTCTCTCTCTCTCTCTCTCTCTCTCTCTCTCTCTCTCTCTCTCTCTCTCTCTCTCTCTCTCTCTCTCTCTCTCTCTCTCTCTCTCTCTCTCTCTCTCTCTCTCTCTCTCTCTCTCTCTCTCTCTCTCTCTCTCTCTCTCTCTCTCTCTCTCTCTCTCTCTCAAGCCATCAAGGTTGGTGACGCAGGTACCGTCACCGCCCCCAACATCTGAACAGCATCGAGTCACACCAGGCCACCGGGAATGTTAATGTTATCCTCCTAAAATTTTGGTTTATGTCGTATTATAATAATATAATAATAATATAATATAATAATATAATATAATAATATAATACATCTTGAAACACTGAGCGGAACCCTGTGATGAAATAAATCAAACATATGATACGTTTTATTTTTAATAAAAACAATGATTATTATAAAGTATTTTGTCATCCGATACGTGAAAATATTGATCACTCTTAACCTATACTATATATATATATATATATATATATATATATATATATATATATATATATATATATATATATATATATATATATATATATATATATATATATATATATATATATATGGTGTCGATTTAAAATATTGTTATCGTGGTTTCAGCAAGCACCATATTTCATGACATGACGACACACATGAAGACTAGTAATGTAATAGCATTTTATCATATCTAAATCTATTCGAAGCAATTAAAAACTGGAGCCTCATCTGTTTCTCTTCCCAATGTTATGCATCGTACATGCATTCCTTGTTGAATGGCCATCATGTTTCTCTACCAACATCTTGTTCTTTAAAACAGGATCCCGTTGAAGAGGAGGCGTGGACAGAGATGCGTGATGCATCCAGCCAGCCAGAGCCGTGTTCCCAGGTCTCCTTCAAGACCGC
Organism: Eriocheir sinensis; assembly: GCF_024679095.1. NCBI lineage: Eukaryota > Metazoa > Arthropoda > Malacostraca > Decapoda > Varunidae > Eriocheir > Eriocheir sinensis. Next base: position 597,145 of record NC_066518.1, on the reverse strand, counting down.
AAAGGCAGGCGCCGTAACGGAAGACGACGTAGTAGGCTCAGAGGACTGCCTCTACCTTAATGTGTTCACTCCGCAGGTTTGTATCCTCTTGCATGACTCTCAAAGGCGGGGTGTGACACGACAGGGGAGATGGATTTTCAGGCACATGAGATATCGGTGCTTGCATGTGACTCGTGTGTCTTCGCAGGTGGGTCAGGGCGAGGGGCTACCAGTGATGGTGTTCCTGCACGGGGGCGGCTACGTCGGCGGGGCTGCAAAAGAGCACGAGCCTCACGTGCTGCTCGATCACCAAGTGGTGCTGGTTGTGCCTCAGTTCAGGTTGGGAACGCTAGGTAAGTGCACTGAAGTATTTGATAAAGAAAATGATGGTACATACTTTCATCCAAAAGTTTTTGCTTAAGCAAAGATAAGTTACTGTTTTCCACTTTTACACGGCTGAATGAGTGGAGATACGAGATGAGGTACTTATGGCACCAAAATTACTATATAGGCATACGTGCGAAGGAGCTGTTCGTGTTACAGAAATAACATATATTTTGTTTATATCGACCAGGCATTTTTGATTAGCCAAAAATGTCACTTGAATTGCTCTTTAGGCAGCAAGGCAATGTAGTTCCCAAAACAAAAATAAAAACATGCGACAGAAATACATTTAAATAAATAGATATAAGATTCTTAGTTGAAAAAAAAATATCATGGGATTTTCATTTGTACTTAATCAATGTTCTACCAAAAACTTACGAGGATTTCGGTTTTTGTTCTGCTTCAGCTTTCCTTTCGACGGAGGACGATGTGATACCAGGCAACAGCATGCTGAAAGACCAGGTGGCGGCCCTCAGGTGGGTGCAGCGCAACATCTGGATATTTGGCGGCGACGCAAGAAGAGTGACGATGTTCGGGGAGAGCGCCGGCGGCACCACCTCCAGCTTTCTCGCCCTCTCCCCGAGAGCCCGAGGTGAGGCATGAGGCAACTTGGAAAAGTGAGAGACACTGTATAGTATGTTAAATGTTTTCACAATTAGAATGTATTACAGACTTATCTGCTATTCATCATACCTTTCCTCCACCTCGGTCGAAAAGCTTGAATTTTTTTTCAATTAGTGTTAGCAACGGCACCAGCTCCCTGATTGTACTGTGTTCCTTCTGATGAAAAAATCCAGGTTTTCTCTGGAATTATATGAGACTCTAAAAATCAAGTTGTTACTCAAATAGAGGTAACAATCATGATAATAATAAGCTAAAAATCTGTAAATTAACAAAACCATAACAAAACGAAGGTGAAACTCAGTTAAAAGATAAGTTTCTTTTCTTAATGCGAGGAACTTTTGTTTCTTCATTTTATTTTGATTAGCGGCCAAGTCCTCAAGGTCCAACGGTAATGAAAAGAGAGAACAGTCATCAAGCGTCGACGGTGATAAGCTCATCGACACTGAAGCTTCCCACACTTCCCAACGCTCGAAGTCTCTCCTCTAGGCCGGCATATGTTCTTTGTCTCTTCCATTGAGAGTATGATCCTTAAAGAAGTAAAAGGTTTTTTTCTCTTTCAGGACTCTTCTCACGTACCGCCTGGCACTCCGGATCAGCCCTGACACCATTTGCCTTGGGAAAGTTCCACCGGCAAGTGGCGGAGGAGACGGCGACCTCCATGGGACTCTCTGGGAATTTAGACTCTAGAAGCATTCTCTCTTTCTTACAAACAGTATCTGCAAAGTCATTAACCCTCGTCGCTTTTAAATATTATGTAAGAACTGCTTACAACATTTTACTGCAATGTTCAATAACTTAGTGTACGAAAACAGTTGTATAGAAGGTCCCTTGAAACTTCATTAGAATTTTCCTCTTTCAGAAATGGTTTGTTTTGCCATCCGTGATGATACCTCGTATTGACGGAGACTTTATTCCTGAAGATCCTTACAAGATGGTGGTCAAGATGGCCTGTCCTCCCTGGGACCTCATGAGCGGTTTCACAGCCCAAGATGGCGGGATTCTCACTCATCGTTAGTAGTTTATCATTCTTTGCATTCATTTTCTTGTAAAATCTCATAGGAAATAATGATCTTTTTAATTATTAAAATTAAGCTTATTAAAATAACCTTAAAATTAAGCTGAGTTTATGCTGACTGTGAACAGTTCTGTAATGGAAATTATTATTTTTTCAGCTTTTTATTTCCGGGAAGATATGAGAACTAGCCTGAAGGAGAACTTTGCTGAAATTGGTCCCCTCAGCCTGCTTATGAGTCCTCAAAATGACACGAACCGATTGACGCAGGCTACAGCTCTCTACCAGTACTACCTCGGTGAAGATATCGACATTGAACTGAGTGAAAACTATACGCAGGTAAAAAACCTACAGATCTTTCGCTGAAAAACAAATGTGTTAATATATATATATATATATATATATATATATATATATATATATATATATATATATATATATATATATATATATATATATATTTTATAACCTTTATAACTCGGCATGATACGGGCTCCCAGCTTAGCCGAGTTATTCAATATTCTGAGTTTTTTTTTTTTTTTTTTTGTTTTTTACATCGTTGCCTGTTGCGCCGGTAGGCATCTTCCTGGTGGGGCCTGATGGTCGGCCCAAGGCTTCTTCCGTGTGGGGCCTGATGGTCGGCCCATCCCGTTCTGGCGCAGGCGAGTGTTTATAGTGGCGCCATCTTGCATTGGCTCATGCTGCCCCCCGGAACTCGTTCTTGATTCGTTTGGACGGCTTCCTCTAGATTCCGGGTTGATGGGTGGTCATCAGGACAGCATGTGGGTAGTTTTAAGCCACTCGGCGGTGACTGAAAAATCCGAGTGGTAGCGTGGGGATTCGAACCCGCGTCGTCCATCACGCGGTGAATGTGGGCCCAGTACGCTACCAGTTCGGCCACCGCCTACCCATAAAGTTATACAAATTCCTTATTCCCCTTCCCCCCTATTGCATATACAGTCAAAATTTTGAAAACACTACACTACACAGCAGCAGTAAAAGCTTAAATTAACACATACAAATGAAGGGGCAGCTGTAGTCATGTAGTCCAAGCAGACAACACGTGGGTGTTTGAGGAACGAGCAGGGAGGGTGAGGGTACTTGTTTTTAATGCAGAAATAGCTCGGGGAAGCCTTGACGAGTGTAAACTATGAGATATGGAGATAACTCGGCAGCATCCCGAGATGAATCAGAGAGTGCTGGAGAGTGAGATCATGTGGCCCAAGTGTGGATACACTTTCTAAAAAAATGTGGGTGAGGCATGTCGAGTGTAGACGACAGGATATGGTTAAACAGCAATATGCCGAGATGCATGAATTAATGAATTATTTTTTTCTTCGTTATTTGTTTGAATTCGAAATTGTTTTTCTTAATGAATATTTCTTTGCATTGCCGAGTTATATCAAATTCCGAGTTATACAGTTCCGAGTTATAAAGGTTTTACTGTATATATATATATATATATATATATATATATATATATATATATATATATATATATATATATATATATATATATATATATATATATACACACACACACACACACACACATGCTTACGTAGATGAGAAATAGTCTCTCTCTCTCTCTCTCTCTCTCTCTCTCTCTCTCTCTCTCTCTCTCTCTCTCTCTCTCTCTCTCTCTCTCTCTCTCTCTCTCTCTCTCTCTCTCTCTCTATATATATATATATATATATATATATATATATATATATATATATATATATATATATATATATATATATATATATTCATATATGGTTACGTAGATGAGACACAGGCAGTTTCCAAGTTGATATTTTGTGTGGCCTCGATAGCCTGGTTTTACAGAAAGGGAAACAGACTAACTGTAAAAACTCGTGGAAAAGACTAGCAAATGACCTTTATGCATGTCAGCATAAAGAAAATGGGAGACAGACTCCTTCAAAGTGTACCATAGATAATCAAGCTGTAGATATTTCAGCTCCTGTCACATTAGTAAGATGAACTGATTAAGTAAAAGGAGTGTACAAATTTAAGAAGTGAAGAGGGTCATAGAGTAGAATGGAGGATAGTGTTTAATGACAGCTTTACTAATAAAATGTGGCTGGAGCGTCTGCTATGAATCGTCTAACTTGTACCACTTTTGGTCGTATTGAGAAAATGGTTTTCTTTTAAATTACAGTGACCGATGTACTTATCACCTTTGCAGCAAATAAGATATTGAGAGCATGGGATAAGATCATTAATGGTAAATGGAGAATTGATTAAAAAATTGAACCTTTTGAAACGTTACTATTCATAGGTAGAAGAAATAACGTTTTGTGAATTTCAACCTCAAATATATTGCTCACAAAAGAATCAAGGGTAATATCCATATTTACGGAAATCAATGTTTTAAGTAGATCCTATTGAAAGTTATCACATTTTCGAATGGAATGGCAAGCTTGCCACTGAGGCCCCTCAAGGAGACAAAGACTGTACAGGTAATGCTTACTGAATCAGTTTGCTGTGAATCGATGTAGATAAAAAAAAAAAAATGAATGGACCGTATTGGCTATACAGGCAGCGCCACACGTGGCCAGTCGGTGAACTGTCAAAGCAATACTTTCCATAGAATTTAGGTTCTGTACTAGAGTGTGTCTGAGGCTGCCTACAGGATACAGGGCCTTGGTACCGCCACCGCTATAAGCCAACGACTGCAAACACTTTACTCCTACCCGATTTCCTGACTCTACTATTTGACATGGAGAAAACTGATATCGGGTAGGAGTGAAGTGTGTGCAATCATCGGCTTGGAGCGATGGCGGCACCATGGCCGTGTATCCCGGAGACAGCCTCAGACGCACTCTAGTCTATAACTTGAACTCTATGGAAAGGACAGCTTGGAGTTGAGTGGCCACATGTGCTGCTGCCTATATAGCCAATATGGTCCATTGCACGATGCTACAAAATGTTTATCATCATTATGGTTAACTTTGTAAGTTTCTTTTCTCCTCAAAATCAAAAATATTATTTGTTTATTTATCAACACGTACCTTTCACTTCATGGCAACAAACTGAAGACAGAGGAAGTGGAGACAGAATCGCTATGACTCTTCATATTTCTTCTCCGCAGTTCATGACCGATTACACCTTCGCGGTGCCAAGCGACCTGATGGTCCTGTCGCACGCCGCATGTCGGGAGCCACGTAACAACACCTTCACTTTCAAGTTTAATTACCGCGGTGAACATTCTGCAAGTGACAGGTATAATGTCACAATCGGGAAGGAGTGTAAGTGCAGTAATAAAATAATTATCTAGTTTTATAAAGCAAGCGTATATAATAAAGACCATTATGAGACACTTTATGTAGTTCCAGTAATTTATGTCAACCTGTTGGACAATTATATCCATTCATAATACGAATAAAAGTATATTAATGTATATAAGGTTGTTAGTGAGAATTTTTTTACTTGTAATTACAGGGGTGACTCACTTGGATGACCTCATCTACCTGTTCCCTGCTGACGCTTTGCTGGAAGGCGCCGAGCCTCTGTCAAGCCCTGAGGATCTTGCCGTCCGAGACATCATGACGAAACTTTGGGTCAACTTTGCAGCTACTGGGTAAGCGTCTCAGAGACAAAGTAAATAATTATGAGTCATAGCTCAAGAGACCATATATGGTGATTTGCATTTGCAAAGATTTTCATGCTCTGAAAGCATTATTCCAAAGGAAATGAACTGCAAAAGCTTACCACTTTAATGGGAATTGTTAATAAATTGTGCTGCTGTATCATAAAAAACTTCTCATTTTATTGCAGGAACCCAACACCGGACGCTTCTCTGGGATTCACGTGGGAGCCTGTACAGAGAAACGCCATAAAGAGTCTGAACTTGACCCCATCCCCAACCATGGAGGCAGACCCTTACGGCAAGGTAGGCTGGCACACCTGCATCATCCTCTGGCACTGAAAGTATCAAAAAAATCATAACTTGTCTTTCTCATGATCATAACATGGTAATATTTATTTATTTATTTATTTATTTATTTATTTTTTACAGGTACGTGACTTTTACAGGACAGTGCTGCCAGAGCACGATGAACTCTTGAGGAAACTGGAAAGACGCGCCAAATGCTAAGAATACTGGGCACGTGAATAATGCTCGAGCATTATTATATAACACTGTTATTGTTATATAATAGAAGTTGATGGATTCATAGGAGAAAGTTATTTAGCTTATTTCAGTATTAGTTTAGAATACTAATATTTTAATATTAGTCAACATACATACTTATATTGATGATGATGATCATGATGATGAAAATAATAATAACAATAATAATAATAATAATAATAATAATAATAATAATAATAATAATAATAATATGGTGATGGTGATGATGCCGATGATGGTGATGATAATATAATAAATATTATTAAAAATTATTGTTATTATTATTATTATTATTATTATTATTATTATTATTATTATTATTATTATTATTATTATTATTATTATTATTATTATTATAATTATAATTATTATTATTATTATTATTATTATTATTATTATTATTATTATTATTATTATTATTATTATTATTATTTTACTAAATTTATTATTTTTTTAATTTCATCACGATCATTGTTTTTGTTATGTCATAGTACATTACATTATACAGTATTTTATTATGATATATTATATTATATTTACTGTATTAAAATATATTAAATCAATAAGTTATGAGGTGAGCGCGTGCCCACTAAATCCGTCTCCTGTTCACTGGCCCGTGCTCTCTTTACAGTACTTTATTATATGACGCAGCATTTTACTTGCTTCAGCTCTCCGTAGCTTGTTCCTGGCTGCCATGTTTTCAACGTATAGACCTCTATAAGTTTACAGTCCCATACAAGACTCTATCATGTTGGTGTGTCAGTATGGTGGCTTATTTCATTTATGATCAAGACTTAATTTGCTGGCAAAATAAACTATTATAAATAACTACTTTTAACATTTCAAGGAAGTAGGAAGGAAGACAGCTACCGAGACGTGCGTAAGCCACTCTCGGTGAGGTATATATGGGAAGCGAGGAGGGTGCTGAAGCCCTCCAAAGACCTTCCCATGTCCTCACTTTCCGTTTCTCTAGTCTCATCAACACCAGACAGTAGGTTCAGCATCCTCTCTAAACACAGATCCTCTCTCTTTCCACACCACACTACATTCACACAACATACATACACACCATTTCCCAAAATTTTACAAATTCAAAATGACGTACTTTAACAATGCCTCGAAGTCCCCGCCTGTGGGGGGGACCACAAATTCCCCTAGGGAGGACTCCCCTTTTGGCTGCCGACTTGAGAGGTGTCTTGATAACTCCTCAGACCTCTTTCTTATCAATTCCTGCAACATTCGCGGTCTTCGTTCCAATTTCCATTCTGTGGAGCACCATCCCTCCTCCTCTAAACCTCACTTTCTCTTCTGCACCGAAACACAGGTATCAGCGGCTACTGACAGCAGTCTCTACTCTCAGACTCTGTTCCCGCCTACTATCTCGATCTTAAGTTTCAATACATAGCTGATTGTTGCGCCTACGTGCGCAACGACATCACTTGCTCTTGTGCCCACGACCTTGACTTTTCTGAATTTTTCACGTGTAGGGGGGGGGCTCCACTCACACAGCTCTCTTGGGCAGAATGGAGTCTAAGGCTCTTCGTCTCATCAGCTCTCCTCCTCTTACTGATAGTCTTCTACCTCTTAAATTTCGCCACCATGTTGCCTCTCTATCTTCTATCGATATTTTCATGCTGACTGCTCTTCTGAACTTGCTAACTGCATGCCTCCCCCCCTCCCGCGGCCTCGCCACACACGACTTTCTACTGAAGCTCTTCCCTACACTGTCCAAATCCCTTACCAAAGAGTTAACCAGCATCTTCACTCTTTCATCCCTCACGCTGATAAACTCTGGAACAATCTTCCTTCATCTGTATTTCCTCCTGCCTACGACTTGAACTCTTTCAAGAGGAGGGTATCAGGACACCTCTCCTCCCGAAATTGACCTATCTTTCGGCCACTCCTCTAACTCTTATTAACTCTTATTATTATAACTTCCTCTGCTGTAAAAAAAAAAAAAAAACTAAATACATTTGTGCTGTACTTCTCTCACCTAACTCGACTTTGTAAAATTCTTTGATTACTTGAACTCTAAAGTAGAACACATCTTGACCCACTCTCCCTTCGCTGAAATCTCGATCCTAAGAGATTTCAATGTTTGTCACAAGCTTTGGCTTTCATCCTCTTTTACTGACCATCCTGGTGAACAAGCCTACAACTTTGCTCTCCTCAATGATCTTGAGCAGTTGGTTCAGCGCCCTACACGTATTCCCGACCGTCTTGGAGACAAGCCCAACATACTAGACCTCTTCCTCTCTTGATTCTTCGTAAATGAAGTTGAGTCCGGAAGCTTCTTACAGCTGTTGTTTGAGAGTTTTGAGTTCGTCTTGGTTCTTGATGCTGACAAAAATATCGTCGACGTATCTGGTGTAGATGGAGGGGCGATGTTTCTTGATGGTCGTTGACTCGATGCCCCCCATGAAGAAATTGATGAAGAGTACTCCTAGCGAGCTGCCCAAGGCCACCCCGTCTACTTGACAGTACAATTCATCACGCGGGCAGGTGAAGGGCGCTTCTTTTGTGCATATCTCCAGTAGTTCGCGTAGGTGTTTTTTTCTGGTATATATATATATATATATATATATATATATATATATATATATATATATATATATATATATATATATATATATATATATATATATATATATATATATATATATATATGCAAGTGATTTAAGTTAAGCTTAACTTTTGCGTTCCTGTTGCTAACGCTTCTGTACATATGTCTTAACTGTTTGCACGATTCCTATATATATATATATATATATATATATATATATATATATATATATATATATATATATATATATATATATATATATATATATATATATATATATATATATATATATATATATATTTTTTTTTTTTTTTTTTAAAGCTAAGGAATCAGCTCGAGGGCAACAAAATAGATGTAAAACAAAGCCTGCTAATCGCTGTTACTACGAAGATAAAAGTGAAAAGTGGCCAAAAGAGAGGTCAATTCCGGTGGATATGCGTCTTAATACACTCCCCTTGAAAGAGTTCAAGTCGCAGGCAGGAGGAAATAGAGATGAAGGAAGGCTGTTCCAGAGTTTGCCAGTGTAAGGGATGAAAGAATGAAGATGCTGGTTAACTCTTGCATAAGGGGTTTGGACAGTATAGGGATGAGCTAGAGTAGAAAGTCGTGTGCAGCGGGGCCGCGGGAGGGGGGGAGGCATCCAGTTAGCAAGTTCAAAAGAGCAGTCACCGTGAAAATATCTATAGAAGATAGAAAGAGGTGAAACATGGCGGCGAAATTTAAGAGGTAGAAGACTGTCAGTAGGAGGAGGGGAGGTGATAAAACGAAGAGCCTTTGACTCTACTCTGTCCAAGAGAGCTGTGTGAGTGGAACCTCCCCACACGTGAGATGCATACTCCATACGAGGGCAGACAAGGCCCCTGTATATGGATAGAATCTGTGAGAGGGAAAAAAACTGGGGGAGACGATACAGAACGCCCAACCTCGGGGAAGCTGATTTAGTTAGAGAAGAAATATGAAATTTCCTGGCTGAGAACTTCCCATTGGCGAGGCGGTGGCTGAATGGTTAGCGTGACGGCCCCGCGTTCAGGAGCTCCAGGAGGGACGCGGGTTCGAATCCTGGCCGCCGCACAGCTGAGGTTTTTCAGTCACCGCCGAGTGGCCTAAGACTACCCACATGCTGGCCTGAAGACCACCCATCAACCTGGGCTCTAGATAACCTCTCCAAAGAGAGGCTCAAAGATGAGTTCCGGGGGGCAGCATGAGCCAACACAAGATGGCGCCACTATAAACACTCGCCTGCGCCAGAACGGGCTGGGCCGACCATCAGGCCCCACCGGGAAGAAGCCTTGGGCCGACCATCAGGCCACACCGGGAAGAAGCCTATCGGCGCAATAGGCCGCGACGTAAAAAAAAAAAAAAGTTGGTAGGGTAACTGGCGTTTTATTGGACGGGTGGTCAGATTTTGAGCAGGGGTCAAGTTCTGTAACCTTTTGACCTCTGGTGATTAACTTAATTAGCATATTGGCATATAAGAGATACAGTTATGTAGAATATAAGGTTTCCAACATTTTGAGTGGTACTTTGTAGCAAAAAGGTAATTAGTTCAAAAGACATCGCAATTTATATTTCCCTTACCCCATAATTTGGGGTCATTGATCGGGCGCGGTCCTCCATCTGTAAGAGTTGATTACTACCATTAAGCTACCGTTTAAGGCTTGGCTTATTTTTTTTTTTTTTTTTTTTTTTTCATTTATGGGTGTGTGCCTTTCAAGAAAACATGGTGAAATTTTGCCTACTCAGGTGTTACCATTATCTGGTGTGGTTCATTGACTATATGTGTTGGGTCGAATACTGGATATATAAAAATCTGATAAAACCATATATGCATCAATATGAAAAAATGGAATACTGTCTTATACAGTGCCCAACAGCCCTCAAAGTTTATGGTACAGTATTCCTTCAATCTCGTCGAGCTATGCATATATCAAAGAGATGTTCCTTGAAGTTGTTACGTGAGTTATGAAACTGAACGAGCTGAGCTGTGAAACCAAATGAACTGAGTTACGAAACTCTGTCTCCCTCTATATGAACTACAATCCCAAAACTTAAAATAGCACTGGGGCAGCTGAGTAACTTGTTGTATAAAAGGGGGGAAAATGTCCGGGGAGGAAAAAATCCAGAGGGGAAAATGTCCTACACGTTCAAATTTAATGCCCGCATTGTTGAAAGGATAAAGATTCCCTCGAGTCAGTAGAGAGAAAGAACTTTAAAGCATATAGTACAATGAAAAACTAAAGTAACTTCGGTAATTCACATTCGTTGGAAAAACGTAGACTACAAAATGATCTGAGGGAAGTTTTGGAAGAATGATATTAAGTAGTTATGCTGAAAAAGGTGCCACGACACGTAGCAATAAGTACAAAATTGCATAAATTCAGGTTCCGGAAGAAGCTAAGTAAAAATTTGTTGATAAATTGGTGAGTGGATGAGTGGAACATATTAATCGTAAGTGGTTGATGTAACTACAATTGAAATCTGTCAATGGAGGTTCGATATATGGATTAGGAGAGAAGCTGATGAATAACTCACTATCACAAACAGCTGTGTATAGGTCGAATTGGTTTTTGAAAAGTCTCTATTTCCTTGTGTTCTGGAATTGAATGCAAAAACTATCCGTGAAGTCGAAAGCAGAGAGGTAGATTATACGTACGTAGTGCGAGTTTTAAAGAGGCTCTCTCCTTTTGAAAGGAAGACTGTTGCAACATCACCCTCAGCATTTAATAGGCTTTGCTTTAAGCCAATAGTTAGGAAATACATCCGAAGACCTCTCTACAGTAACAACACCCATTCAATGCATTCCTGTTGAGCAACGATATAACAGCACGCGCCTTAACGAAGATATACATGTCCTCTTCTTGGGCCAGATTAGATGTTTACATACTATATAGCGTGCATTGGGATATTAATTGCAGTAATATTGACTGGGATAATCTTGTGAGCGACCTGCAATCAGAGCGTCTCATTGGAATAGTGCAAGAATTTTTTTTAATCAACTCGTTATTGAACCGAGAGGATATTTTAGCATTAGTGCTACATAACAGTGATAACACATTTAGCTAGGTTGAAATCGGAGGGGAATCAGTGAACAGTAACCACAAGGAAATTATGTTTAATTCAAATGGGAAAACAGACATCTAGATCTAGAGCAGTTGCTTCAGCACCGCCTTGGAGACACGCCCAACATACTAGACCTCTTCCTAACCTCTAATACTTCAGCTTATTCTGTTAAACTGTTCTCTCCGTTTGGGTCTTCCGATCACAACCTTATTTCTGTATTCTGTCCTATCGCTCCTGTACAGCCTCTGGACCCATCGAAGAGGCGATGCTTCTGGCATTTTGCTTCAGCTCTGTGGGACGACCTGAGGATGTACTTTTCCGACTTCCCGTGGAATGATAACTGCTTCCAGGAATGAGACCCCTTTTTTTGCACCCAGCGCATCACCGAGGTGATAGTCTCTGGAATGGAGGCACATATTCCACGTACTCTCTCTGCTTCTCATGCTAAAATGCCTTGGTTCAATCACGCTTGTTCTCGTGATATCAAAGATAGAGAGGCAGCTCACCAAAGGTACCAAGGCCTTCGCACTCCTGCTAATCATGATCTTTACATTTCCGCCCAGAGTCGTGCCAAATCTATTCTTCGACTCACCAAAAAACACTTTCATCAGTAGAAAATGCCACAACTTTGCTTTTTTCTAATTCTTTCTGAGACTTCTGGCACCAAGCCAAAAACTTCAACTTTCCTTCGGCTCTCTCTCTCTCTCTCTCTCTCTCTCTCTCTCTCTCTCTCTCTCTCTCTCTCTCTCTCTCTCTCTCTCTCTCTCTCTCTCTCTCTCTCTCTCTCTCTCTCTCTCTCTCTCTCTCTCTCTCTCTCTCTCTCTCTCTCTCTCTCTCTCTCTCTCTCTCTCTCAATAACCGCATTAGTAAATTTGCAGACGACACAAAGATTGGTAACTCGGTTCTCACTGACGAAGACAGGCAAATCCTCCAAGAGGATTTGCACAAAATTTCAGCTTGGTCGGATAGATGGGAGATGCCCTTTAACGTAGACAAGTGCCAGGTCCTTCAAGTTGGAACGAGGAATAAGAAGTTTGATTACGAAATGCGCGGCGTTAAACTCAAAAGCGTTCAATGCGTCAAGGACTTGGGGGTCAAAATCGCGTCAAACCTCAAATTCTCACAGCAATGCATCGATGCAGCAAATAAAGCGAACAGAATGTTGGGCTTCATTAAAAGAAACTTTTTATTTAAGAATAAAGATGTAATACTCCCGCTCTACAACAGTTTAGTCAGACCCCACTTGGAATATGCGGTACAGTTTTGGTCTCCCCACCATGCAAAGGATATTGCTAAATTAGAACGTGTTCAGCGTCGGGCAACGAAAATTATCCCTTCCTTGCGCAACAAATCCTACGAAGAAAGGCTTTCTACCCTTAACATGTTCTCTCTTGAGAAACGTCGCCTCCGAGGAAAACTGATCGAATGTTTTAAAATACTTAATGGTTTCACGAATGTAGACAGATCAACATTGTTTATGATCGATGACACTTTGCGCACGAGGAACAATGGCGTAAAACTCAGATGTAGACAAGTAAATTCAGACTGCACCAAATTTTTCTTCACCAACGTTGTTGTGCGAGAATGGAATAAGCTCCCACCGTCAGTGGTCCAGTGTAACACGATTGACTCCTTCAAAAATAAGCTCGACCGTCACTTCCTTCAACTTAATATCAACTAGAGTAGAAATGCAACGTTTTGGAGTCTTCTGATTAATGTAAAATCACTTAGGTTTAAGGACAGACCACCAAGTCTGGACCATGGGGTCTGTGTGGTCTGATTTTCTATGTAAATCTCTCTCTCTCTCTCTCTCTCTCTCTCTCTCTCTCTCTCTCTCTCTCGCGCGCGCGCGCGCTGCTCTGCAAGTATTCATGACCAAAGGTGTGTGTGTGTGTGTGTGTGTGTGTGTGTGTGTGTGTGTAATAATAATAAAAATGATAATAATCGTTTTATTTAGTTATATCAGCCGTCAGGCTGAAAATTTACATATTATAGACACATTTTAATTTCGCTAATGGAGATTTGGGGTCTGATATGTGTGGGAAGGTTAGGGTGGGGGAGGTAGGGGGGTGGGTGGAGTGCAGTGCGGTGGTGCCGAGAGGGGGAAGGGGAAGGTGCGGTCTCTTCAGATGACGGTGTGGTCAGGTCACGTGTAAATCCTCAGGTCAGACGCTGGGTTCAGGCAGGATTCAGGTGACAGTTGACGGTGGTAGTGCAGGTGGGCAGTTTATGGGAGGTCACTCAGGTTGCGAGGCAATAATTGTTGGGTACTTTAACTCAGTGAAAAGATGGGGCGAACCGTTGAACTTTCATACAAGGCTCGACCTGTATTCAAAGTTATTAGAAAGTGATTTACATCAACACGTTCAAGAACTGACTCGGGAAAATAACATACTTGAGCTTATCTTTTCAACGACAGCTGATCTAGTTAACGAACTAAATGTTGGTCCAACATTTAGTTCTAGCGATCACCGAATAATCACATTCAGCATCAAGATGAAAGAAACTAAATTGACTGCTAGTAAAGAAAAGGTTCCCGATTATGAGACAGCGAATTTCGTAATACTCCGATCAGTTTTAAATAAATCTGAATGGACTGTAATTTTGACGGAAACAGATATCGATAGATCGTGAGAGGCCTTCACCACAATATTGAACAACACCATAAGCATATGCGTACCCTATCGTAACAGATGTTCAACTATTAAGAAGGATCCCAAATGGTGGAATAACGAAATTAAAAATAGCTTATCTCTTACTAACGCGTATGCAGTAAATTTATATCAACCCAGAGTGAGGCTGACAAACTAAAGTTGGACAGAATTCGCCGCGAACCCAAGAAATTTATAAAACGAAGCAAGAATAATCTTTAAGATTCCGCCGCCTCACACCCCACGCCGTCCCGCCCACACACCCTCATTCCGATTGTCCACCTTCCTTCCCGCACGACCGGAGGAAGTAGCCCAGCGTAAATTGATTCATGTTTGACGGCCGACTCAGAGGAGTCAAAATTACGTGAGTTTTCTACTGTAGACAATGAGTTTAATCGACCTGTCAATGTTATTTTCATTACGATTGCTGCAGTGTGTGTGTGTGTGGGGGGGGGGGTAATTGGGGGGTGTTTTGTTACTATTGTTGTTGTTGTTTAGAATTTTTTTCCTTCCGCGGAGGGACCATGGATGGGCCTTTGTTGGGTGACGGCACATAAAGAAGGTGCAGACTGACCAACTATCGGCTGACGCCGATCAAGTCGGTATATCGACGAGGACGTGTGTGTGTGTGTGTGTGTGTGTGTGTGTGTGTGTGTGTAGATAAATATTCGTTGTCCTTTTAAACTTTACTCCGTCATGCGGGCTGCTGCTGTTCTATCAACCAAAACAACCAATCGCCGACCGAGCTTCTACACTTTAAAGTGACGACAGAATGATTACACCACTTGGCCTTGAAAGTGCTGAAAGCGCACCGTCTTATGTTTCTTGTGACCATTATTATGTTTGAAGAATTTGAGGGTAGGATAGGGTTATGACACTGACTCTTTTGTGTGTGTGTGTGCGCGCGCGGCCGAAGCGCAGGTAAGTGCCATGATTAAACTGTTTATGCGAATATTGGATCCTTGGAGGATTTGGATTGTTTGGGAGTCTGGGTCTTGGGGATGACGGACTGGCCGGGGATGACAGACTGGGCGCCCTCCTGGTCCATGTCTTCGTAGGGCGCTGGACCTGCGGTGACGGGAATCACATAAGGAAATTTGAAGCTTGTTATAGTTGATGTTTATATATATATATATATATATATATATATATATATATATATATATATATATATATATATATATATATATATATATATATATATATATATATATATATATATATATATATATATATATATATATATATATATATATATATATATATATATATATATATATATATATATATATATATATATATATATATATATATATATATATATATATATATATATATATATATATATATATATATATATATATATATATATATATATATATATATATATATATATATATATATATATATATATATATATATATATATATATATATATATATATATGAGTATATAGATAGACGGAACAGACACACGTACGCCATTCCTCGTCGACAGACTGACTTGGTCGGCTATGCTGACGTCACCCGATAGTCGGTCTGTCGGCACCTTTGTAATGGCACAAAATGTACTACAAGTGTAATGGTATTTTCCCCATGTTAACAGAGTTAACATGGGATGTTTGCGCAACCAAACATAAGTACATGGGTCTCTCATGACTTGTGAAGGAATCGAGAGAAAGGAAAAGTAAGAAAGAAGAGGAAAGAAGTAAGTAAGAGAGAGAGAGAGAGAGAGAGAGAGAGAGAGAGAGAGAGAGAGAGAGAGAGAGAGAGAGAGAGAGAGAGAGAGAGAGAGAGAGAGAGAGAGAGAGAGAATAGGTGGAAGGAGAGGGTGGTGGTGAATAGGTGAGGGAGGGAGGAGCACTGTGTAAACGAAGAGGAGTAGAGGTAAGAAGAGTTTAAAGAACTGGAAAATGATAGGGAGGAGGTGTGTGTGTGTGTGTGTGTGTGTGTGTGTGTGTGTGTGTGTGTGTGTGTGTGTGTGTGTAAATCACCACGTCCTGATCACGAGTTGGACTCGCTTTCGCCAGCAGGTACCCTCACGACGTGAGCAAGTGCTCATTATAGTCGATCTCTGGGTACTGCAAGGACCTCAAACACCACACACCCCATCCTCCATGCTCATGGGGGGACAATAATCACTCCTAGTCAACGGAAAGAATCCGGCCTGAGCGGGGCTCGAACGGCCGCCTGTTCAGCCGTGAAGCCTTGCGGCGCGGCGCTCTAGCCGATTGAGCTACCGGTGTGTGTGTGTGTGTGTGTGTGAGAGAGAGAGAGAGAGAGAGAGAGAGAGAGAGAGAGAGAGAGAGAGAGAGAGAGAGAGTGGGGGGGGGGGACGGGGGCGCAATAAGTGGGGGAACGACAGGGCATGGGGCAGGTCAAGTGGGCAGAGCTCTTAGACCGCTTTTTGAGGGAGTTTATCCAGTCATAGCAAGAGGACAGCTGTCATCGAGTAGGAGGTGGCAGATATCACCTACCAGAAAGTTTGAGAGGCAAACCCAGCCGAGGTGGGCTAGATTTAATAGGAGGTGACAATATATATATATATATATATATATATATATATATATATATATATATATATATATATATATATATATATATATATATATATATATATATATATATATCAGCTTCCCCGAGGTTGGGCGTTCTGTATCGTCTCCGCCAGTTCTTCCCCGCACAGTTGCTATCCATATACAGGGGCCTTGTCCGCCCTTGTATGGATTATGGATCTCACGTGTGGGGGGGCTCCACTCACACAACTCTATTGAACAGAGTGGAGTCTAAGGCTCTTCGTCTCATCAGCTCTCCTCCTCTTACTGATAGTCTTTTACCTCTTAAATTCTGTCGCGATGTTGCCTCTCTTTCTATCTTCTATCGATATTTTCCCGCGGCCTCGCTTCACACGACTTTCTAATCAAGCTCATCCCTATACTGTCCAAACCCCTTATGCAGGAGTTAACCAGCATCTTCACTCTTTCATCCCTCACGCTGGTAAACTCTGGAACAATCTTCCTTCATCTGTATTTCCTCCTGCCTACAACTTGAACTCTTTCAAGAGGAGGGTATCAGGACACCTCTCCTCCCGAAATTAACCTCTCTTTTTGGCCACTCCTCTGTACTCTATTCAGGAGCAGTAAGTAGCGGGCTATTTTTTTCATTATTTTCTTTTTCATCACGCCCTTGAACTGTCTCCTTTTCTGTATATATATATATATATATATATATATATATATATATATATATATATATATATATATATATATATATATATATATATATTATATACACACATACACATATCAATCAAAGGATAATTTAAATTTTGCTTCTTTGAGATGCATCTCATGAAAATGTATGTCGTGTTATTTTGGCTTCTGTAATATTCATTATAACGACAGGAGTGCCATGTGGGGTGAAGGTAAAACGCGAACAACGCCTCGTCTACCTCGGCAGCCCGGAGCCAGACGTGGCGAGACGCTCCCAGGAAAGCTTATCGTTGTCTGGCCTGACAAAGAAGGTGTCCGAGTGTACGCCCCTTGCTCGGCAGAATGATTTTCACAATTCTCCCTAATGGTGTGCCGTGTGACCACAAGATACATAAGTGTATTATACCAGTTTTCATTTTCTTTGCTAGGTAACTGAATAGCAATAGATATTAGTCGCTCCGCTTTTGTAGCTAGATAGGCATCGAAATTATAAGACTTGTAACATAAGCAAGGACATTTAATGCATTTGAACAGTAATATCCTAGGCATGTGTTTTCTAGCAACACAATTATAGGTGATCTTCAGGACAGCATGTATCTAGTTTTAAGCCACTCGGCTAAGACTGAATTTAAATTGTCAGTTTGTTGCAGCGGGCAGGGGTAGAACTATTCAGCCACCCAACCACTATTATTGATAAATTTTTGACCTTACTCCGTCAATTTCTTTCAAACATGAAACACTGTAGTTGTTACAAATATTTAAAAGGCTAAGCATAAATCTCTTTCCAGTCTCGTACGTGAAGCACATATCGGTAAATGCCATCGGTAGGCAGACTCAATATTTAAAGGTAACAAGGGCCTTATCCGTCCTCGTATGGAGTATGCATCTCGTGTGGGGGGGTTCCACACGCACAGCCCTTTTGGACAGAGTGAAATCAAGGGCTCTTCGTCTCATCTCTCCTCCTCTTACTGACAGTCTTCTCTTAAATTCCGCTGCAATGTTGCTCATACCTATAACATCCAGCTCTCATATGCAAGAGTTAACCAGCATACTTATGCCTTCATTTTTTCCGCTAGTAAACTCAAGAACAGCCTTCCATTGTCTGTATTATCTCCTGACCACGAATTGACTTCTTTCAAGAGAGCATCAATACACCTCTCCCTCCGAAACTGACCCATTCTTTTTGCCCTCCTATTCTACTTTCTTTACAGGAGCTGGATTTTTCTGTTTCTTGCCCTTGAGCTGCTTTCCCTGCTGCAATAAAAAACACCACATAGAAGACCGAGACAAGATCGCAGGCGTTTGACCTCACCAAACTATTATTGACAACCGTGTTTACAGGAAAGTATATTATGAGATGAAAGTTTTATCTTGCTTTCATCGCTTACATGTTCATTGTAGAGCGCGCTAGCGCAAAGCAATGTTTGTGGGTGGAAGGTTGTTTATTAACGCACACACATAATATAAAATATAAAAAAATATGTCGTTGTGGGCAGACAAATGTGAGCATAAGTAGAAGCGATGAGCACTTACTGAAAAGTTCCCTCATGGTGGAAGGCAGGCTGCTGCAGCCGCCGTGATCGGCGGCGCGGTCCTGCACCACGCGGTACAGCAAGAAGGCAGACATGGGCCGCAGCGCCAGGTTGAGCACCGCCATGGAACTCCCGAACTGCATGGAACGTGCTGCGGAGGACGGAGTCGGTCCTTAATCAATTACTGACAGGCTGTAAAGGTGCAAGGGATGAAAAATGCCTAAGCTGATTTTTTTTTTTTATGTATTATGTATCCATATTCCCTATATACCCAGAAAATGACATTGTTTAACGTTAACAATTACTACATGCTGATTTATTATAGAGACGTAATCTTAGATATGTCTATTGAAACAAAGATCAAAGGCAAGTCTTGTGTTAGTGGAAGAACATTTTCAAAGGGCTTACTCATGAGTGCTGGCCAGTACAAGGACAGGTTGACTATATCGAACACGATGGCGAAGCTGTTGATGATCATTGCCTGTAGAGGGAAAAGTCCTTAACTGCCTACCCTACGTGTGGTTCCTGAGAGATGCCGGCATGTGATCTTAATGAAATGTGGATATGTTAATATCAACGGGCCTCCAAACGTATTCAGTCTCATTCTCTCTCTCTCTCTCTCTCTCTCTCTCTCTCTCTCTCTCTCTCTCTCTCTCTCTCTCTCTCTCTCTCTCTCTCTCTCTCTCTCTCTCTCTCTCTCTCTCTCTCTCTCTCTCTCTCTCTCTCTCTCTCTCTCTCTCTCTCTCTCTCTCTCTCTCTCTCTCTCTCTATCTCTCTCTCTCTCTCTCTCTCTCTCTCTCTCTCTCTCTCTCTCTCTCTCTCTCTCTCTCTCTCTCTCTCTCTCTCTCTCTCTCTCTCTCTCTCTCTCTCTCTCTCTCTCACACACACACACACACACACACACTGACCAAGAAGGGTGGCTCCTCGTACTCGCGGTGGTGGAGGCTCCAAAGGACGGTGCCAAGGAAAAGGCCGTTGTAGAGGAGGAAGCTCTGGGTCAGGCAGCCACACAGGTTACTCCTGCCACAGAGCACAGTTATGAGTCGTCAGGCGCGGGGAGAGTTTCTGGTGAATCATTGGTTAGATTTGCACCCAATTACCAGCTTTTGTTTAGTTATTTAAAGACTATATGTTCTAAATTAGTTAATATTTTTCCTTGTAATTTAAGTCGTGCATTCATAACCCATAATGATATATGGAAATCGATGGAAATTATCGGCAATATATTTTGACATTGGTAATGTATTTAAAGTGTTTTCATATGTCACTAATGAGCATTACTGTTTTTAGTAACATACCTGGATTACCTGTACGTGGGGGTGTCCACGGCACCCCTATTGGAAGGTGCTCGCCCTTATTACATGACTGCTTTACCTTGGTAATAACTAACTCTCTACTTATATGAAAGATCAACATGTGAAATTTATCTTTTCCTTTTTACCTTACATTCATAGTTTACAGAATATTATTTTCCAGTGTTTCGTAACTTTTCGAGCCAGACTGAACATGTCCACAATTCCACAGACTTCATGACTGCACAGGCTCTAGTTAGGGCTACCGTGATGCACTATGGTCACGGGCAGTCCCAGTATCGATGCATCGGCAGTGCTGGACATTCATTCTGCCCAAAGGCAATGTAGTGATCTTGAAAAGCCTTATGAGGTACTAACATTGTTTAATTTCAATTGCAAAAGCTTTATTCAAACAAAGAAAATGTGACCCCTATACATGACATCACTGGGTTGACTTGCAAAGTTATGTTTGTTACGTGCGTGAGTGTGCAGACAACAGTAGGTACTCACATTATGGTCAGTATGAGATGGATGAAGAAAGTGCCCTGTTAGGGGGAAAAGCAACATATAATGCTGAGCAATAGCTCACATGGAAAATATAATTATCTGGTATAGATTATCAAAAAAATCAGTCGAGTATACTATAAAAAAAATTTGAACGCAGTGAAAAGTGTCACTCTAACATTTGTGAAAAATGCAATAAATAATACAAATATTTATCGTATAATGGAACCGCCACATTATATGCACAATATCAGCACAGTCTAGTCATGGTTTAAAGAGAACAATGTCAGTACAACACACGTACTATGTATCTGCCGTCATACATTCTGTAGTTGTTGTTTTTATTCAAGTTGTGATGTCTCACAGCCCAGAAAAAATGCAACCAACTTCATCTATTGCCAGTACGACTTATTACGCAATACATTACTGACGATGAGACACACAGTCACCACCATCACCACCATCACCACCACCGCCACCAGTATCACTAACTCACAAAAAGAATGTCAAGTCTGTCTTGCCGTGTGAGGGAGGCTGAGCAGACCCGGTGCAGGAAGAGGAGGCCTCGCTTTGCTCCTTCCATGGCGCTGATAACGGAAGTATAGGGAGTGAGGACGATGCGTGGAAGGCTGGAGGAGGACACACGCGAGAGCACACTGTTAACATGGAGGCAGCAGCGCACCGACTCGAGGAAGGGCTGCAGCTCTGTCTCTTCTTCATGGGGGCGCGCGCGCACACACACACACGCACACACACACGGGTAGTAGTCGCGGTGGTCACGGCAGTTCACATTATGCTTTACTTAAGTCTCCCTCTGTTAGTTACCTCACGAATCTGGTTTTTCCCTCTCCTCCTCCTCCTCCTCCTCCTCCTTTCTTCCTTCCTCCATCGCCTCCTCTCTTTCGTACTTTTGTACTTATGAGTATACTCGCCTTACTGAGCAGTTCAGTTCTTACTTATGCTGAGTGAACATAATTTATGAGGAGCACCTGGGTGTCCCACCAGCCTTGTGTCCAGGGGTAATGGGTTACTTTCCGTCACAGGCACAAGGGCCAGTGTGACAGATATTGAGCACCGAGACCAGGCGCAGCTTAAGTGTATGGTATCAACTTTACCTTTAAGGGGGGTTTCTACCCGAATAATTAAAAAAAAATTAAAAAAATTTTTATTCGCTTATTGGAGGCTAATATGACCGGCCTTTAATTCCCAGCAATGTTTAAAGGCCGCGTGACAGTTTAAAGGTCCCAACTGTCAGTTTAAAAGGCTGCCCAGCTGTCAGATCTGTCAAATACCTTTAAAAATCGTGAATACAGTAATTTTTCTCGAAAATTACGCAAAAAAAATAGTTTATTTTAGTCTCACCTCCTTTACATACGTTTTCTCAAAGCTATCCCTTTGAGAGAACGGGATTGTGACCTGTGAAGAGGAAGGGGAAGCCACAGAAGCTGATAAGGAGTTTGTTTACAAGCTTGTGAAGGACATTTACTGTGTTTTTCTGCTCTCTACCTATATTTTCGAGGATGGGAAGGAGAAAGAAAAGTCTGGTGAGGCTTCAGAAGTCTCATAAGGAGTGGGTTGAGAGAAAACACCTTGAAGATCAGCCCTCTACATCAAGCTCTGCTAATGTGAGTACCTCTGATGATATTCTCCTGCCAAGCACTTCAGTTGAAGTCCTTGAAGGAGATACAAGTACTCTAGAGAAGAGAATGTCACTTATAAGAGATGTTATAGGTGACAAAGCTATGCAGATAAAGCACAAATCTCCACACCGAAGAAGCGCAAGAGGGAAGCAACTGATGACAACTATGCTCCAGGAGAGTTTTAGTGTTGTATTAGCAGTTGAGTGAAGGGAAGGAGCCCACCACTGGTACAAAAACACCCCTTGATGATGAAACTGCTTTTCCGAGAACCCCCAGTGGTGAGGTGCCTTATGTACCGGTAAAGGCTCATTAGGTTAGAAACACTGTATGATATTGATTTACTTACATATGATCAGGTGTGCCCAGAAGTACTTCCATACCAAAATTCATAGTTGTATAGCAAAAAGAAATAGAGTTATTAAAGAAATTGGAAACTTTTTCTTTTTTTAGCTCTCCTGAAAAAAAGCAGTTTTTCAAACTAAAAATGCTATTTTGTCCTTATTTATGAACCGATTATCATGAAACAAAGTGCATTTTAAAGATCAAGAAGTTTGCAACAGCTTGTCGAGGGCCTTTTTTGTCTATTATTTTTTTATATATTTTTTTGTTAATTTTCTTTTATTCTTCTTAGTTACTTTTTTTTAAATTCAGATAAAGAAAATCAATAACCTAAATAATAAATCTGCCCTCGGGATCTTATTAGAAATGCATTGAAATATAACATATTCGAAAACCATGACCGTCACTGAAAAAATGAAAGAGAAATAGACCTATCCGTTAACATGTAAAAGGTTGAAGTCTTATTCGGTGATCGAATAAGACTTCATAAGTGCTCATTTATATTCCTAACGACACATTCTACGTGGTGTATTGGTAGACGTAGTCATGTAATATTTTTTTCCATACTCTTCCCTCGCATTGTTAAATTGATAATGAAATGTTACGTGATATACTTTGGAGTCTTCTGTGTTTTGTGCAATAAAATCTTCAAGGAGATTAATATTCCCAAAACCTGGATCAGTACATATTATTTTAAGCAAATAAGACATTTTGATCATATACTTTTTCCATTTTTCATGACAAAAGCCAGACCGACATAACGGAACCCTTACCAGTGACACAGCGCAACACGAATGGTGGGAGACGATTGGACTATCACTATACAGCTCGCGACCACAGGATCGCGTGTGTAGGACATACAAGTAACAAAATTTTACTTTGTGTGTGTGTGTGTGTGTGTGTGTGTGTGTGCATGGCGGGGGATGAGGGGTATCACTCACTCACCAAGTTGGTCGGGTTGGATCACACACTGGACTCGTCATTGCCCCCGAGAGAGCTTAGAGCTGTATATTGACGAATCTGTGGGCAAGATTGGGTCCTGAAACACCCCACTTCTCATTCCTCTAAGGTCAAGGGTAGACAGTAACCGCTGCTTACAGCGGATGAAAACCTTTGCAGCCTGAGCAAGCCGCGAATCTCAGCCTGTCAGTTGTCGGTTGATTGATTTTGTTCCATTACACCATTGAGTGTGATCTGTTTCGTGTATGTCGTCATCAGCAGCAGCCTATATCAGTCCCTTGTAGGACATTGACCTCTCCCGGAATTTTTCTTTTCCGTCTCTAAAAAATGAGCTACGTTAATTTTCATGTTAAACTTTACCCGTATAACTGCATTACGCCTATCGGTACGAGTGCGGTGTTTGGGCAGACGCAATGACGTCCAGTGGTGAAGTAAGAGACATTCCAAAGAAGGGTCACCACAGACAACAACGTCCACCCCTAATGATACAATTTAGAAGCTGCTCACGACAAACTTAACATTTGTATGTCATAACGAAGGGAGCTCCTGCGTCTCGCAGATGCTTTGTCTGTGGCATGTCGCTGACAATGATACGAAGTACAGTACTATAGCTTCAATGCCTATGTTTATTTAATCCATCTTTCCGTATAATGAGTTTTAGCTCCATGTCACTTCTCTCGTTTTATTCTGCTAACAACATTTTTTCTTTAATTATCTCTTCCTGCAGACGAGAAATGAAGCTCGTGGCAGTGATCGTCGCAAATGTAATGCTTTTGGGATTAACTACGACGATGCTTCGTTGCGGAGCGGCACAGGAGAATGACGTCCGCTTCCACTGGGACACAGATGGCCGGCCAATCGTGCGCACGCCCAAGGGGACTCTCAAAGGCTTGAAGGAGGAATCAGTAAATGGTCGCCCCTTCCTCTCCTTCTACGCCATCCCGTACGCAAAGCCTCCCTCTCTGAACTCTCTCTCTCTCTCTCTCTCTCTCTCTCTCTCTCTCTCTCTCTCTCTCTCTCTCTCTCTCTCTCTCTCTCTCTCTCTCTCTCTCTCTCTCTCTCTCTCTCTCTCTCTCTCTCTCTCTCTCTCTCTCTCTCTCTCTCTCTCTCTCTCTCTCTCTCTCTCTCTCGTTCAATGCGTTAAGGACCTGGGGATTAAAATCGCGTTAAACCTCAAATTCTCACATCAATGCATCGATGCAGCAAATAAAGCGAACAGAATGTTGGGCTTCATTAAAAAAAAAAATTTATTCAAGAATAAAGATGTAATACTTCCCCTCTACAATAGTTTAGTCATACCCCACTTGGAATATGCGGTACAGTTCTGGTCTCCCCACCATGCAAAGGACATTGCTAAACTAGAAGGTGTTCAGCGTCGAGCAACAAAAATGATCCCTTCCTTGCGCAATAAATCCTACGAAGAAAGGCTTTCCACCCTTAACATGTTTTCTCTTGAGAAACGTCGCCTCCGAGGAAAACTGATCGAATGTTTTAAAATACATAATGGTTTCACGAATGTAGACATAACAAAATTGTTTATGATCGATGACACTTTGCGAACGAGGAACAATGGCACAAAACTCAAATGTAGACAAGTAAATTCAGACTGCACCAAATTTTTCTTCACCAACGTTGTAGTGCGAGAATGGAATAAGCTCCCACCATCAGTGGTCCAGTGTAACACGATTGACTCCTTTAAAAACAAGCTCGACCGTCACTTCCTTGAACTTAATATTAACTAGAGTAGAAAAGCAACGTTTTGGAGCCATCTGATTAATGTAAAATCACTTAGGTTTAAGGACAGACTACCTAGTCTGGACCATGGGGTCTGTATGGTCTGATTTTCTATGTAAATATATGTAAATTCTCTCTCTCTCTCTCTCTCTCTCTCTCTCTCTCTCTCTCTCTCTCTCTCTCTCTCTCTCTCTCTCTCTCTCTCTCTCTCTCTCTCTCTCTCTCTCTCTCTCTCTCTCTCTCTCTCTCTCTCTCTCTCTCTCAAGCAAGCAAGCCATCAAGGTTGGTGACGCCGTTACCGTTACCGCCCCCAACATCTTAACATCGTCGAGTCACACCAGGCCACCGGGAATCTATGTTACTGTTATCCTACTAAGACGAAAGAAATAATATGAGGAGCGTAAAGAGCCAAGCGGCGGCAGTACCGACGCCGTGCGTGACGTCATCATTATCAGGGGGGGGCTTATAAATAGGCCTTGGCGGAGGCTGGCCGGGTTGGCCGCGCACGCGCTCTTGTGACAATGAGAACCCTGGGCATGGGTGAACCACAGGCACGCCACATTTGCTTCAATTCAGCAGGAAGCACCACAATTAATAAAAAAAACAATTGGAGAGGCCTATGCCATGCAGTGGAATGACACAGGCTGATAATGTTGATGATGATGACTATCTGTATGCATGTTTTTTAGTTGCTTTGCATGGTACGCATCACATCGCAGCATCAAATTTGCCAGATGGGAACTTATTTTCTGGTTCGGTACATTCGAGCGTCTTACGGACCCATGTTGGCTTTTTTTTTCTTTCGCTTGCGGACTTATCTTCATTTATATTGCCCTTTATACCCCTCTTTCTGAAAAAAAGCAAGGCACCTAAATCCCACGAACACCACTAGGCCACACTTCAGTCAGGACCAAAAAACAACGCAAGTCATTCCAACATTTCACTTTTATTTTGCCTCGTTACGGGCTACACACATGACACACACGCTCGGGACGACACTACAACATACAGAGGAGCCAACCAGCCAGCCTGCGACGCCGCCACCACCACCACCGGCCCCGCCTCGGTCCGCCCTGCCCACCCGTGCCCTCATGCCAGGGCTGGGCGGGGAGGGGAAGGGAGGGAGAGGGGGAGTGGTGGGTTGGCGCTGCGGGGTCAGGCCGGGGCGTGGTTTAGGTAGGTAAACTATGAATTTTTTAACTTGATAATGGATGCCTATTTTGCCATAGATACAGTAAACAATGGAAGATTTTTTAATACATATATTCCTTTAAGTACATGAATCGTTTATATATTGTATCCATGAGAATCTGTGTGCCAGTCTTTCGAAAAAAAAAATCAACTTGACATTATACTATTTTGTAACATTTACTGGGTACATCCCGCCGCACGACACTGCACGCCTGGTGGTGACACAAGCTGCTGGAGGCGCCGCTGCCCCCGTGCTGGGCGGGCCGGCCGAGGGCAGTTCGGCGCGTCCACGGTGAGTGGGCACGGAACGTTCTGCTGATGGTGAAGACACTTTGCACTATTTACACTTCCAGACTACACTATACCTTAACCCTAATGACTAGATATTGCACTCATCCCAACCTTCCACCCGAGAATACTGCCCTCCTGCCCTCCCCAGACCGACGCGCCGCTCCCACTCTTGAGGGGAAAATTATTTGACTTGGGGTGTTTCAGGCATTCCTCGAGCAAGGCGCGAGCGAGGGTCTTTTGAGAGAAGGGTGGACTGAACTGTTCCCAGGCGAGTTTAAAATAATGTAAGAGAGCAAATGAAACAATGAGATTCTATGTAATTCAAAGTTTTGTATAACACAGAAGTGGCAACGCTCACCACAGGTATACCACGGGTCGGTACGGCGGCCATATATGTACATCTAACTCTACGCCAGTCACTGCCTCAACGCAGGTCCCTTGCGCTCCCACGGGCAGAGAACCCGAAGAGATCGAGGGTTCCGTGCTGTGAACAGAAGAAACTGATTCCGATACCTGTATTGCACACCTCTTAATGCACACACACACACACACACACACACACACACACACACACACACACACACACACACACACACACACACACACACACACACACACACACACACACACACTCACAATCACACACACACACACACACACACACACACACACACACACCTCCCGCGAGTGGCACGTCTTTGCGGACGGTCACACTCGCCGTTTAGTGGCGACATCACGATGGATATGGTGGGGATTATTTTACAGCGTGAAGAGTTATTACTTACAGAAACTAGTAACTGAGCGCCGCCTCTCCCCTGAGTGGCTATCTACCCTGACTACCGCCGACCCTCGGGATGAAGGGTCGACGGGTGGGTGAGGTTCACCATAGGAGGGGCGGCACCAGTGGAGTATTATCTCCTACGTCTTTGGTATGTTGCTGCAACACGTCACTGTGGCTTGAACATCGCCTCCAGTCGTAACGTCAAACGAAGAAACAAAATATTCTTAAGCGCTAAAACATCTTATATACAACAACCACGACCAAACACTTGAGCCTGTGTACTGGTCATACTTAAATTCATTAAAAAAAAAAGTTTATCTGAGTCTCGTTAGGCAGAGCATGAGAGGCGAATCACCCCAGACCTACTGAGGAATGGGCTGCCTCGCTGTTCCTCTCCGCTCTCCACACTGATACTGCTGCTCAACAATCTACACAGGTCAGCTGAGAATGCTTAGTAAGACAGACAGACGGCTCGTGTGTGCTGGATTGGACCCTTGAGAGCCACTGTGACTTGAGGAAGCAGAGTGAGAGAGGCATGAGTGAATCTAAAAAATATCACCTACAAATTATAGGCGAGACACGTGAATAAGTGTGTGTGTGTGTGTGTGTGTGTGTGTGTGTGTGTGCACCGAAGTGATTGTATGTGCTTTAAATGATGTGTAACCATATTTTTTTTTTAGTATTAATACGTGATTGATAATGTTTATACATGCTTATATGTAGACAAGATTACAGTGATCGAGCCTTAAGTATCAGCATTAAGTAGCAAGGAAGGTGAATAGGTCAGCGTGGAAGGTCGCGCAGAAACTCAGAAACTGTAAATGACGAGAGAGCATCATTTTAGGCATGCAAACCATCACGATGCTTAAGATTCAGAACGATTGAGGAAACGAGATGGATGACGATTGTTGGCAGATGAAAATACTTTGAATTGAGTATTAGTTGATGTCCGGAGTTGCTAAGCCAAAGAAAGCAAGAAGCAGATTAAGAGGCGAGAACAGCAGGAAGAGAGGGAGAAATAGGAAAATGTGTCAGGCCCAGTACTTCAGGTCCTACCGAGGGAACAGCGTCATTCGTCTCAATAGGTTACGACTTTTATGATTATTGGTCTGCGGTGGCTTTGGTGCCGCAAACTAAATACTGAACTGGGAATGTAGCGTGTCCGATACCTATCACTCTTATAACCTGGCTGTCACTGAACATAACATCATGCTCAGGACAAGTCTTTAAGGGAGAAGTCGTCGAAGGGAAGGGATGTGTATTCTGCAAGAGTCTTGACCTACTTTCAAGCAGTGCAACACTATGAAGGAGCTGCATTTGTCTGTCTTCGTCAATTCCCAAAAGCAGTATTCGGTAATGTCACAGTAGTTGTCACGTCGACACCGCCGCTTCACGACAGCCAGACAGCTACACAGACAGGCCAAACACTGAAGCAATAGACTCACGTAGACCTCTCTCTGTATGTGTTTTTATTGTGATTTTATTTTCTGAGATACAACAACTATAAGGAACTGTTCCACTGTGGTAGAGGCGACGACACGCAGCGTCACAAGACATGACACGACACGGAAGGTATATTATTACTCTTACTGCGCCGGGAGCCTCGAGCTGCCTCGGCTGTCATTATTATGTCCAGTATCCATATTTAACCTTCACCTTTTCATACATATTGCCTTTGGCACAAAATAACAATACGGAGTTAGGCACTACAAGTTAATATTCATCTGCCAGAAATTTCACTAAATTACAGTTCCCGGCGGGCAAGAGCGGCTGGCACCAGCACCATCACACTGACGACACACACGCACACACACTTGCCCTCTGCTACGAATAAATATTTCTGGATGAGTAAGCAGGACTCCCAGGAAGAAATGTATCCTTCCTGGGAGCCTGCTAGGTGGTGGGTACAGCGGGAGGGGTTGGGTACTCCTGAGCATTACACTGTTAAGAAGAGTCGTCGCTGCTCGAGTCGTTGTTTTGCTGCTTGCTGAGCTCCTGCTGTTTGCGAGCTTCTTCTTCCTTCTGAAGTTGCTCAGGAGTCTTCATGGTTGCGGCAACGTATTCTGCAGGCCCTGTGCCTGACGAGAACTCCATCTCGATGCGATATTCCTGGCGAGCCAAATACCTTACGTATTTCTCCGGCGGGTCCTCACTGGTGACAGAGACGGAGCGCATCACACAGTGGCTCACGGTGGTGGCAGGCATAGTGAACTCCACGTAACAGTACCTGTCCAGGGATTCAGGCATTTGGTCGAAGGCGGTTAAGTTCATACGACAGGAGAAGGTGTGAGTGGTGTAGGCCCCTTGGCCCTCCTTGGGCAGGCGGGACATCCTCCACACAATGGCTCGGTGCTGGTGTTCATACTTCGCCTGACCCGACGTGACCTCCATGAGTGCTGACTCTGCCGTCTCCACCGTCCCCATCAGGCGCTCGATGCCCTTCACCTTGCCCGTCCTGCAATAAAAAAAAGAGGTTATTAAGTTCCTAGGCCTACTTTATTGGTTAGATTGCATTCAGGACTGATAACACGAAACATCATAGGTAGCATTAGTAGCAGTAGTAAAAATAATGCTACCTAATAGAGTAGTAGCAAAGTAGTAGAAGTGGTAGTAGTAGCAATATTATTGTAGTAGTAATAGTAGTAGTAGTAGTAGTAGTTGTTAAAATTATGATAATGATGATTACGATGATGATAATGATGATAATAATGATTATAATGATAATGATGATAATAAAAATAATAGTAATAGTAATAATAATAATGACAATAAAACTGGTAGCAGGAGGAGAAGTAGGAAGTATAGGAAGAGGAGGCAGAGGAGAAAGAGAAAGGGCCACGTGCAGGCAGCCCCTCGCAGCCTCACCTCCTGTGCGCGGATTTGACGGAGCCGTATCTGAAGTGCTTCTCCACGCGGAACATGTAGATCCAACACTCCGGCAGCGGAAAGCGAACCACCACGTCCTCACACGGCACCTGAGAAATACTCCAAAACATTAACACACACACACACACACACACACACACACACACACACAC
The DNA here is from genome assembly GCF_024679095.1 of Eriocheir sinensis. Classification (NCBI taxonomy): domain Eukaryota; kingdom Metazoa; phylum Arthropoda; class Malacostraca; order Decapoda; family Varunidae; genus Eriocheir; species Eriocheir sinensis. The sequence goes on along the minus strand of NC_066518.1, from coordinate 566,221 downwards.
ACACACACACACACACACACACACACACACACACACACACACACACACACACACACACACACACACACACACACACACACACACACACACACACACCTGTCCCAGCTTCCTGCCTGAAAACCCTGGCACAAGGATGTCGCAATTAATATCGACGCGCCGCCCCTGGATGGTGATCTTCGTCTTGATCTGCAGAGGCAGCTCTCTGTTCTTGGGAGGCCGAACGCGGAACCTCATAAGCTCGATGTAACAAGCGTCTGGTGGCTTGAACCTATAGAAGATGTGAAATGTGGGAATAATGTTCTCATTCATTTGTTTAAAATATACAGTAAGAAGACCTGTCTTCCAAATAATAAGTAGGATGTGAGGGAGTGACTTTCTAGCTTATGTTTGCACAATATGTGGTAAGTAGCCTCACCCTCAAAAAAAAATCATTGTGGTGTAGAACTTACTTGATGTGCTGTGACTTTTCAAACTCCTCGCCATCAACACAACAGTGGAACTCGACGGCCTCGAGACGGATCCACTCCTCGGTGATGACCGGAATGATGTCGTGGCGACCAACCACCTCGCGACCCTGCTTCCTCATGTCGTTAATACCAAGGTCGACGTCCGGCATACCTGCGCCCGTAAAGTAATACTGATCGTTGTTCATAGTTCTTGAGAAGAATTATCAAATGTGTACAATCATGAAGTATCTACTAAAAGAAAATCCAAAAATTGTTTCTCAGTTTTGTATGCGTACGAATGATCCAAACTCATGTGTGTGTCTTGACGCTAATCGAATAATAAAATATGTATGCTATTTAAATAATAAATTGATTGTTCATGCAGTACAGACAAACTTTTGGCTAATTTGAGCAACATATAGCAAAAGCTAATTCGTTAACACAAAAAAAGAACGAAAACACGCAACAATTATGAAGAAAGGATCGTTCTAACTACTATAAATATTAAAAGATTTATTCACTGTTGAGTATCTCATGGCTGTCCTGTAATCACATGAGAGCATCGGTGGTGGGAAACAAACCTGAGAGGAACCCGAGGAAGAAGACCCTGACCCGAGCAATCATGCGATGCACGACGCCCTTCAAGTCCTGTTCCACATAAATCTCGTCCACCGCTGTCAGCTGCACCTCCTCGGACTTGTAATTGAGTGCTCGGTCTCGATGCACAGTCAGCGTGAAGAGTTGCTCCTCCACCAGCGACGAGAACACCTGCGCGAGAACAACCAGGTGTTAGCAGTGACGATGTTGCTGGCCGTGCAGTTTTTTTTTTTTTCTAACATTCATGATGCTCTTCGATAGTTACATCTTTAGGTGTTTATAATTTCAGCTTTCATTAAGGAGCAGGATCTCCAGTTAGAAGACCTGATCATATACTGTAAAAAATAAGCTGTTGTAGAATGTAAAGAGGCAGACGGCCCAGTTGAGTTCATTACCATAAGAACATAAGAACGTAAGGAGTCTGCGTGTGATGGTGACTCCTGCTGCAGTTTACCTTCAGATCCTCGTAATTCTGCGTGCCTAGCTTAAGGAGTTGGGAGATCTGTGGCGCGTGCTCCACCGGCATGCCCTCTGGTCCTTCTCCGGCGTAGTCTAATCTCTTTCACGTGCATCGCGTATTTTGCGGCTTTTCTGTTTTCGTTCTCTGCTTCTCTGCTTGCGCGAACGAATTTTTTGACTCCTTCGTTGTCTGCTTGAAGATTGAAGACTGGTCTGATCGAATGATCTTACTGACTCACTGAACGTTCTGGCAAAAAAACTGAAAAAAAAAAAAAATCGAAAAAATCTCTGTGAGAGAGAGAGAGAGAGAGAGAGAGAGAGAGAGAGAGAGAGAGAGAGAGAGGAGAGAGAGAGATAGTGAGAGAGAGAGAGAGAGAGAGAGAGAGAGAGAGAGAGAGAGAGAGAGAGAGAGAGAGAGAGAGAGAGAGAGAGAGAGAGAGAGAGAGAGAGAGAGAGAGAGAGAGAGAGAGAGAGAGAGAGAGAGAGAGAGAGAGTTCTGGAAATGCTTAAGAAAAAAATACATATGAAAAATATTCAACGAAAATATATATTTTTTAAATGAGTGAGCTAATAGGGTATTGTAAAATGAAAAGGTACATTGATTTTGATCTCTGACATTTTACAGCGTGACATGATTTAGGTTGTATCTCACTATATTCACAAACAGTTAAATGTCATTCTTACCAATGTCAGATACAGAGTAACATGCTTGGAGGGGCAGTTCCTGGAAGGGATCTTTGTCCTCCTTGCTGTTGAAGAGTTGCAGACACGAGCCCTCGGTCAGCTTCACGAACACCTTCTTCCAGAACCTGCAGGAGCCCAGGTTATAGGGGCAACATGGAGCCCAACATTCTTTTCTTTTAAACTCCTGATGTGTTCAAACAATCAGTATTAATGGGTCTGGGGTGCTTAAGGTAAAGGTTGATAAATGTAAATATATTTCGAGAAATTATGAAAAGTTTTTAGTGACAGCACTGTGAAGGCTCGTATTCCTCTTAATAAGTAAAAGTTATCTAGCTTTGTTAATTTGTTTAAATTCTGTCTATAGACGCAGGTATTTCAAAAGGGTTGAGTGGCACGTCATATATATATATATATATATATATATATATATATATATAGAGAGAGAGAGAGAGAGAGAGAGAGAGAGAGAGAGAGAGAGAGAGAGAGAGAGAGAGAGAGAGAGAGAGAGAGAGAGAGAGAGAGAGAGAGAGAGAGAGAGAGAGAGAGAGAGAGAGAGAGAGATATATATATATATATATATATATATATATATATATATATATATATATATATATATATATATATATATATATATATATATTCGCGCCTCCTTATACGGGAAAACTATGGCTATTCAGCTTGTTTTCTACAAATTTGAGTTACAGGCGATGTTGAGCGTAATACTGTTCAGTGAATTGAACCAAGTTATACAGATGCAGTTTCTTATACTGTATTACTGTATATTTTTACGTACTACTTCGAACTACTAAAGTTTTACAGCTATCCCAAATCACTGAAGGCTGTACGAGTGTATGCGTAATGTGACAGCTGTCCCCATCGTTGACATAGCTTTGGGTCAACGTGCTCCCATGTTACTGTTTTTTTCATAGATTAAAAGTGTCGCAGCGCTAGAGATAAATGCTTGCCTCTGGTGAGGGACATCTGGTTCGCTATCGTAATGTCCTGAGCACGCTAGCCGAGTCGTGTGACAATAATGCTTTACCTACTTCTTGACTTATTGTATCATAAAGCTGTTTACTTCAAGTAATGTTCATACAACTTTCCCATGCCACCGCGATGCCAGAGCCATCTGGCAGACTTTATATGAACTGCACGCTGATAGTTGCCGTATAGATTCTCTGTCAAAATTAAGCAACTTCCATCCCCCATCACCCCTATCATCATACCCTTCCCTCAGATTTAAGTGTTCTGCATCGAAATGCAATAAAGTTTAGACTGTTGTGCCGGGCAGTACGGGGCTGGCTAAGGCATTTGTGGCTGACCCCCATGGAGACGGTTACCTTATACTTCGTAGAAAAGTGAAGGGTGCTCCGTGACCAGGATAGTTGTCGCTTTCCAACTCCCTGCACATACTTACCGTATGATCTCCCCTAAAGTATAGTTTGAAATGGAAACCTACTGAGCCATAGGAGATGGTTATGGTCGTTCCCCATATTTTTCTGGTGACAGGTTTATAAATTTCCTCTTTTAATAGAAATAGGCGCGCATCTTATTCTTGCAAAAACATTGCAATTTACTGTTTTGTGCAGGCTTGAGCACTGACACCGTGGAACACGGCTGGTTTCAGGGGAACGCTGGGGAAGCCGACTAAACTAATCTTATTGTAAGTTTTTGTGCTTCCAGATTTTATCAAAATATTTGTACTTTCTACGTAAAAACATATTAATTGAGATTTTTTATATCAATATATTAAGCACCGCTTTAGTACACAATTTTGATTCGTGTTTCATAATATGAGGTGACAAATATATTTTTACTTATCAACATAATTTCACCTGAAAGTGTTCTAGGACTTTTACTCATATATAACATCACAGTTCTCGAGCAAACGTTAAGAATTATCTGCGTCCAAGAATGGCTAGCAAGGGGCCACATCATAGTCACAAGTAGAAATGATGTAGATCGTCTCAAGATGCTTATTAACTCGAGAAAATTTGTAATTGTCTCGTAACTGCGTAACTTTCTAGTTGTGTATAAATTTATGAATGCCGAATGCTGGCCATTCTATTGATTCTCAGTAACTGTTATAGTACTTATCGATCTATAGAAATAAAAGAACCTCTGTTTTTATAAGTTTAAGATAGAGAATAAGACATAGTAGGCCTATTACTAATTTAGCAGTGCTGACGGAAGAATATTTGGATAAAAATATTTCAATTAATCTATGTTTTAGATTAACGAACAACGTCTTACTGCCTCCAGATCAAAAGCAATGCAAATTGTCATCCGATGTAAGGATGTTAATCGTCCCGAGAGTGAGCTACACAGGAGTCTTCCTTATCGCGTAAAGAAAAAGCAGACGCATGAGGACCAGTTTTCCTTATAGAGCGTCTTATTATATTATAGATGTAAATGCCTTGATATAAATTTGTCATATATACAAAATAATACAAATATGAAAAAGCACACACGCGCGCGCGCACACACACACACACACACACACACACACACACACACACATATATATATATATATATATATATATATATATATATATATATATATATATATATATATATATATATATATATATATATATATATATATATATATATATATATATATTTCCATCGAAGCAAAATCAAACAAAGACACGTCTAGACAGCAGCCCTGGCCAGCCATCCTGGTGCTGTGGTTGTCACGTGCCGAATAAATATGTCTCAGAGTAATAAAAAGCTATCCATGCTATTGAACGTTAATGTTTGAAATAATTAGAGAGATAGATTAATAGACAGATAAATAGAAAGATTAACGTGTGTGTCCGCGCGCACGCATTGTGTGTGTGTGTTTGTTTGCTTGTTTGTGCTTGCCGGTGTGTGTGTGTGTTTGCTTGTTTGCTTTTGTATGTATGTATGTGTTTGTGTGCTCGCATATGCGTTTGTCTTTTTTTGTGTGTGTGTGTGTGTTTATTTTGTGTCTGTGCGCGCGCGCGTGTGTGTGTGTGTGTGTGTGTGTGTGTGTGTGTGTGTGTGTGTGTGTGTGTGTGTGTGTGTGTGTGTTTTGTGTGTGTGTAATTCACCACGGTCTGATCACGAGCTGGACTCGTAATCGCCAGCAGGTACCCTCCCGACATGAGCAAGTGCTCTTTATCGTCGATCTTTGGGTATTGCCAGGACCTCACACACCACACACCCCATCCCCCTTGCTCAAGGGGGGACAGTAACCACTCCTAGTCAAATGAAAGAATCTGGCATGAGCGGGCTCGGACAGCCGCCCTGTCAGACCGTGAAGCCTGGCAGCGCAGCGCTCTACCAGTTGCGCCACGGAGTGATGTGTGTGTGTGTGTGTGTGTGTGTGTGTGTGTGTGTGTGTGTGTGTGTGTGTTTACCTAGTTGTATTTATCTAGTTGTAATTTTACAGGGCCTGGGCTTACGCTCGTGTGATCCCGTCTCCATATCTGTACTCGTCTAGTGTGTGTGTGTGTGTGTGTGTGTGTGTGTGTGTGTGTGTGTGTGTGTGTGTGTGTGTGTGTGTATTTTTTTTTTTTTGTGTGTGTGTGTGTGTGTATTTTTTTTTTTTTGTGTGTGTGTGTAACATGAGCATGCTAATATACAAAACATCATCAATATCTATTCTCCAGTAACCATTATTCAGATTTTCAAAAACAGATCACGAATTATTTGAAAACTGACAGAAATAATACTAGACGGGGAGATGCTTTGTCAGGGTAACTGTCTTACGAAAAAGACTAAGATTAGATTTTTATCAAAAGTAATTAAGAATATTGCAATAATATGAATTTGCAGTTAAATACGAAGCTGAAAAGGAATGAATCCATGAGTAAGAAAGCGAGCCACGGCCAGGTCATTACAGGTTATGATATGAAGTATTGTGCTGCACTATGACGGAATGTAATGTACCCAAAGTAAGGCTTGGTATAGTCTACCGAGCGGCTACGAGGCACGGCACCACTAGGCTAGTCACTGTACAGTATCAGCGTATGGGAGCAGATCTGACAAGCTGCAAGTGGCGGTGGAGAGGAAGCCAAGCCGGCCTGCAGGTGTTAGAGCGACAACGTCAACAGCCTAGGGGGAGACGCACTAAGAAGCTACAGCCAACACAGCATCTAGGTAACTAATACTCCTCTGACCTGTTCGTCAAACCTCCTCGTCCTTCTTTTTTTTGGAAGTGAGAGAGGCTGGCGCCCGGGGAAGAACAGGCATGTGTTACTTCACCACCACGCCAGCACACCGAACTGCGCTACACGGCTCACCCCTACCACCTTTTCCTCGCATCATTTTTGACAATCTCTATTCCAGATTTATATATCACTATTATTATATATGAGCTGCTTTATCTGTAAACTGTAGCTTCTTTTTATACCATCACTTTCGTTATATTGTCTTAATTCGTCTTGGAAAGTTTGAAAAACAGTTTAGGCTAAAGTCTAAAGCACGAAAACACAAATGAAAAATATATTATAATCGTCTCACCTTTGTCCCGTGATCTTTTTCTTGTTTGGCTGGCGGAGGTGCATCTCCCAGAGAATGCCCGACAGCTGCGTGCGCGGGAACTGCTCCAGGGGCTGCGACTGGTCCTCTTCGTACAGCGGGGTAGGAGGCGTCTCTTGGGAATCGGTCCTTTCAAACTCTCCAGGGCGTGCTGGAACGAAGGACAGGACTCAGGCCTACTGACGACTGTTACCTGTCATGAAAGCTTTACCGCACGGTGTAACAGGTGCTATAATAGAAGATACTTATTTGGAACGTCTAACAGTTAACTTCTGTCGTTCTCTTACTTATCACATTTACATTGGTGATGATGTTATCAATTTCCATTAAAATGTAATTATATCTGTTCCAGAATGTTCATACATAATTATGTGTAACAATGCTCTATCGGGAACCTTCCCTCAAGAGAAGCATATCAGGTGAGAGCGGTGACCTACAACCACGGGAGGTGGTGTTTACCCCAACTCTAATAAACTAGCCAGGATCGTGACTCAGGTGTCGTTTCGTCTCACCTTTTGCGTCAACGGCAGCTTCTGCAACATCCTCTGCGCCACGGTCGAAGGGATTGAATCTCGGGGAAGTGTCGGTGAAGGCAGCGGCTCCCACTACTGCCGGAGGCGGAGCCAACACGGGAACAGGGGACACAGCCCTTGGCGAAAGTCCTGAAGCGTCCACTCCAGCCGGTCTGAAACCAAATTTGTCACTCATGCCCATCACTGAATAAAGAACGTGTAGCGCCATGAAAGTGTGTCGCTCTGGAATGTCATTGCTATTTTTGTTGTATAAATGAATACTGTGAAATGTCTAATGGAGAATACTCGTGATCATAGACATTATTTCAGATGTTTTTTGTTATTGTTATTAACAGTAGTAGTAGTAGCAGTAGTAATAGTAGTAATAGTAGTAGTAGTAGTAGTAGTAGTAGTAGTGGAAGTAATAATAGTTGTAGTAGTAGTAGTAGTAGTAGTAGTAGTAGTAGTAGTAGTAGTAGTAGTAGTAGTAGTAGAAGTAATAATAGTTGTAGTAGTAGTAGTACATAAGAACATAAGAACGTTGGAGTCTGCAAGAGGCCGGTAGGCCTATACAAGGCAGCTCCTTTGACCCTAAGCTCCCGTGTATCTAACCCCACCTAATATCGCTGTCCATGAATTTATCTAATCTATTTTTGAATGTGACAATTGTATTGGCACTCACCACATGACTGCTAAGCCTTTTCCACTCATCCACAACCCTGTTAGTAAACCAATTTTTGCCTATGTCCCTGTTGAATCTGAATTTATCCAGCAGTAGTAGTAGTAGTAGTAGTAGTAGTAGTAGTAGTAATGGTGGTAGTAGTAGTAGTAGTAGTAGCACTAGTAGTAGTAGTAGAAGAAGAAGAAGAGGAAGAAGAAGAAGTCTAAAGGCTGACATTCAATCTACTGTTATTTTAAGGAGGGGTTAAGGGTATGATTAGTGGCACATGGGAGTGTGGTGAAATTGATACTATATATAATTAATCTACGGTGACCCAGAAAGGAGACACTCACTTTATTACCACACTCATGGGCCCTTCATCAGAGTCAGCAGAGGGCTGGCGGGCGGTGCGGCGCGGGGTGGACTGTGGGACCGGCGGGGGTTCATTGAGGGCCAAAAAGGGGTCGAAGCTGGTGCTGTCACCGAACCCGAAGCTTTCGCCACCAGCTCCACCGGCCGCGGACGTGTCGCCCCACGGAGAGGCCGCTGGCGCGCCGCCAAAACATTTAGTCAGACAGTGTTTGCATCACCAAGATGTAGCCTACGTTTGTTATTGAGGTGGTGCTTAATTTTCTTGGTGCATAAGTTTGAATTAACATTATATATATACAAACTGGCAACTAACGCTCATCAATCACTGTTAGATCTTTTGTTTGAATTTACAAGAATCGATATCTGACTTACCTCGAGCCGTGGAGGCAAATGGATCGTGCTGCAGTTCGTCTTCTTCATTTACGGCACTGTCAAACCTGGCGGAGAAGGCATCAAACTCCTCATCCGTAGCCACCTTGACGCTGTCCGGAGCAGTTCTCGGCGCCACGCCCAACACTGCGGCTGGTGCAGGTGTCGGTTGTGCAAATGGGTTCACCATGGTGTTTCCTTCACTTTCCGCAAAGATATCAAGGGACGGTTCTGCACCCCCCCCGAAGAGGCTCATGCCCACATTAGGTGCAGGTGCAGCTGACCCAAACAGCGCTGCCCCAGTAGAATCTGCACCCGAAGGTGCTGGGACTGGTGCCGTACTGCTTCCGAACACATCGAAGGCTGATGATCCAGAAGAAGTGTCACCAAAAAGCCCAGCTGCCGGGGAAGCAGGAGGCGCTGACTGGCCTGTCTCACCAAAGAGGCTGTTTGCTGGTGAAGCTGGGGGCGCTGCCTGCGACACATCACCAAAGAGCCCTGCAGCAGGAGAATCTGGAGGTGCCATCTGAGGGAGATCTCCAAAGAGACTAGCACCTGGAGTACCAGCAAAGAGTGCATCGCCTGTGGGGATGGAATCGTCGAAAGGCCCAGATGAATCTCCAAACAGTGATGACCCTGTATCAGAATGAGCAGAGGTACCAAACGTATCTGGTATGGCACCAAAGGCATCGGTGCTCGAAGCATTGGTATCGCCAAAAGGACTGTCCGCAACTTTACTCTGTGAAGACGGTATGTCGGACATACCAAATGCATCAGCACTCTCAAATTTATTTTGATCTTCGAAGCTGGTTGCATTTACCGAAGGCTCTGGGGGAGCAGCCTTTACTGGGGTACTGAGGTGACTTGACCCAGGGGAGGTGGAATGTTCGCTATTTACAGTCGGAGGCATAGGCTCGGGTGAACCAAACACTTCCATGGCTTCTATTTTTTCTTCTCCCACAGAAGATGTATCAGGGACGTCGGAGGCTGCTACTGATATTTTACAGACCTCCTCACCGGTATCTTGATCAGGTGCTTCGATCACGGTGGGCTCGCTGTCTGTCTTTTCACTCACCTGCTCTGGAGACACCGATTCTTCCAGTGGAATTACGTCACTCGTACCGTCAATTGTAACTGGGGCTTCCGTGGCCGCAGCTGCTGTGTCATTCACAGTGATTTCCTCTGACAAAGCTGGAACGGCAGGCGTCGCATGGACATCTTCGTCAGGGGTAATTGTGGGTTTTGAATCTTCGATAGAAGCACCAGAAAGTAAGTCAGATATGCTCTGTTCATCTTTTTCCTCATTTTCAGCGGAGACATTCGACTCTGGTAAATCGTCTGAGAGCAAATCCACTTTGGGTGACTTTGATGGCTGCGGCTTGTTGAACAGGCTGAGAATGTCCTGATTGGTTCTCGGCTTTTGGACAGGAGTATCACCAAATAGATCAAAGTCTTCTGAGGTAGAAGTCGGTGGCGGTGCGTCTGTGTTCGCTGCGGGTTTGGTCTCTTCAATTTCGTGATCACTGTCCATGTCAATTGTTTGGCCAAAGATAGCACTGAAGGCATCGGAATCTTTTTTAGGGGATGTAATCTGGATATCAGGCGTTGGACTGCGGGAAGTGAGTGCACCGCTTCCTGGTGATGGACAAGGCGTTCTTGTGGTGGTCAGTTTTTCGTGAAGTGTGTCTGTTGTTGCCTCCATGGCGCCAATAACGGTCTGAAGGAGGTCCTTCGTCTCCTTTGAGGGGGGAGGCGGTCTGGGTGGTGGTGGCCTCCCTGGCGCGACTGCCATACTTTCTACCGAAGGACAGTCATTCATTAAGTCAGCAACGGGGGATGAAGGAGCCGGGGGTCGAGCAGGAGGCACTGGGGAGGGAGGCTTTGCCGGTTGAGTAAAGTCAGTCACTGGTGGCCCACCGAAGAAATCTGGGGCTTGAGAGATGGGTGTCCCAAACAAATCAGACTCCTTTACCGCATCACCGAATGGCTGGGATGCAACACCAAAGGGATTCATGTCAGAAGGATAGGCTGCAGGATCTCCAAAGAGACCGGCGGCGGCCGCGTTGGAGTCATCAATCTGATCGCTAAATGGATTGATCCCTGTGTAGCTCACCGACGAATAATCGAAGGCCCCACCCATAAGGAAAGGATTGGCGGCTGATTCCCCCACCTCAGCTTGAGGCGCGGGGTCGTCGAAGAGGAAGGGATTTTTTACGTTACCACTGAAATCCATTTTGAAGGTTTGAGCTTAAGCGACGTTAGAAGTATCAAATGGGTCCTGAGCAGAACTCAAAAGTTCACTTTCAAGGTATTTAAGTTCAGCTTTACCTGGGCCGATGTCCGCAGCTATGGAAGTGTCAAATGGATCGTAATCGTCAGCGTTCTGTGTTGCTGGTTGGGGTTGAATTGCCTGAATAGGAGGATGAGGGATGTCGAGATCGTCCGCAGAGTCCAAGAGATTAACTGGAGCAGGCGACTGTGGCCGTGGTGGTTGGGGCCTCTTGGGTGTTTTGTTTTCCTCCTCCCGAGGGTCAAACTCGTCGTCACTCAAATTCCTCTTTGTTCCAGAATCTGAAAGAAACTCACTCTCGAGTGTCTTCAGCTCAGTTTTACCGAATTTTTCTGCAATTGATGTGTCAAATGGATCAAATTCTTCTGATGTTTTTATTGGCTTGCCCGAGACAGGCAAGAGGGTTGGGCCGAGATCCGGAGTGGGTGATGAAGAGAAGAAGCGATCTACCGAAGCACACTCAGGTGCTGCTGGAGATACGGCCTTTTCTTCGCCAACTCTTTGAGAATTTCTTGTAAAGAGTGACTCTTCAAGGTCTTTTATCTCAGTTTTGCAAAGTTTGTTTGCAATAGAAGTGTCAAAGGGATCGATGTCCTCAGGCACAGTTCCCTCAAGGGGCTGAGCTACTGGGTTTAGGCAGGGTTGTAAAGAAGAGTTTCCGTCGGTTGGTGTGGTGGCCAAGAGACACGGGTCTGGCTGGGTTGGCCTCCCAGGCCGAGGTGGTTTTGGGGAGGCTGGAGGTCGAGGAGAGTCTTCTCTACGGGGATCAAAGTCTTCAAAATCCCCCGGAGTCAGCAGCTCGGTTTCCAGATGACGAAGCTCTGTTTTCCCAAACTTTTCAGCGATGGATGTATCAAAAGGATCAAGTTCTTCGTTTGTATCTGTGGGTAAGGGATTGAATGGCAATAGGACCTCGCCGCTTACAGGCGTTCTAGCTGGTGAGGCAGTCAGCAAACACTTGGCAGGGGCTGGTGACGGGGGCCGAGAGGGTGGACGAGACGGTGGTCGAGAGGGTGGTCTTGAAGGCGCACGAGAGGATGGATGCGAAGGAAGACCAGGACGAGGAGGTGGCTTTTTACTGTCACGTGGGTCGAAGTCCTGGTCGTTTGTCTGTTGCTGAGATACGAGGAGTTGGCTCTCGAGAACCTTTAATTCTGTTTTTCCAAACTGATCAGCGATGGAAGTATCAAAGGGGTCGAAGTCGTCAGGAAGGTTTTCCTGAAAGTCAGTAGCTGTCCCAACTTGAGGCTGAAGTGGAACAACGGGCTGTTCGTCTAAGGGTGTGGTAGTCAAGAGACACTTTGGAGAGGGTGGGCGCAGTGGTTTGATCGGCAGCTGAAGCTCCTTTGCCTTGGGTTTAACACTGACCTCTGTGGTTTGGTTTGTTTCTAACTGATCAGTTAACAACTCGCCTTCAATCGACTTGAGCTCTGTTCGCCCAAATTTATCTGCAATAGATGTGTCAAAAGGATCAAAATCGTCTGATTCTGGGGTTATTCCTCCCGCTACAGACGGCTGGAGAGTTGGGTTGGCGTCAGTCGGGGTGGTTGCTAGCAGATGAGCCTGAGCAGCTGAGGGACGAGGCGGCGGTGGCTTTTTAGTTTCTGCAGCTTTTTCTCCAATTTGTTGGATTTGATCCGGCTGATTGAGAAGTTCTTCCTCTAAAGTCTTTATTTCAACCTTGGCAGCGATGGATGTATCGAATGGGTCAAAGTCCTCGACCTGTGTATCCTGAGTCGGGGCGAGGACGGGAGCCTTAGGGTCGTTGTCGTCGTCAGCACCTGTCAATAAGCACTCAGTTGTGGCACTCGTAACAGCTTCTTCAGCTCTCGGGTCGAAATCAAAGTCAGAATCACTCTTTTTTAAGCCCGAACCAGGCTGAGCATCAGAGGTAGAAAGAAATTCTGTTTCTAAAACCTTCAGTTCAGTTTTACCGAAGCTTTCAGCGATGGAAGTATCAAAAGGATCAAAACTGTCGGACTTTTTCAGTTCAGTTCCTTGCTGCGGTAGCAAAGTCTCTGGAAGCTCAACCTCTGCGTCTGCTAGAGAAAATGGGTCTACTGGAAGATTTTTTTCAACAATAGAAGTGTCAAAAGGATCAAATTCTTCACCAGACTCAGCTGTACCTTTCGGGGGAGTGGGTCGCCGAGGCGGAACCTTGCTTGGCTTCCCCTCTCCGTCAGTCTGTGTAAGATCTGTTTCGTCCTCCCCGAGCACCTGAGCTGCGACAGAGGTATCGAATGGGTCGTCCTCTAGTTCTTCGAGTTCCTTCTCTTTTGCTTTGGCCACAGACTCTGCTGCCAAGAAAGCAAACTCAGCGTCGAATTCGTCTTCGATAGGGTCCGGCTCAGCGGGCACCAAAGTTTCATTAACTACTTCAGATTTGTCGATAATATCAAATTCTGCCACAAGATCTTTCAGATCAAGGTCTTTTCCACTGTCCTTGTTGTTCTCTTGTTCTTCCCCTGAAGAATCAAGAAATTCGCTCAGATCAACTTCCTTACTTTCACAGCCATTATTGAAAATTACGGAGGAAGTTCCCTTGTCTTCTTCTGTGTTTGGTGCTGGCGAAAGTGCCCGAGGTGAAGGACAGATGATAGTACCTGGTTCAGGAAGGTCTACTGCTAGATCACCTACGCACAAGATCTCATCAAGTATATTGGTTTCTTTAGACTCTTCAGTTTCCTCAGTCTTCTCGTTATTTTGATCACCAGACTCCCCTCCAGTCACTCCACTCTGATCACTGTCTTCACCAAAGTCACACAGTAAATTCTTTTCCTTAGGTACAACTCGACGGCGCTTGGAGCTGGCTGGCGGTGTGACTGTGGGCTTGTCAACGGGGGCGTGTCCGGTTAGAACTTCGACCGCACAGCCAAGACTTACTAATTGTTTCTTTTTCTTTTTCTCTGTTTTCTTGTCCTCTCGTACTTTGGGTTTTTCTTCTTCAACGTGAAGGACCTTGTCAACCACTGAGGTATCAAATGGGTCAGGTTCGTTGGGATCGGTTTCGGTGGGGCTGTCAGGGATGTAGTGAAGCTTTACTTCTCCACTCTCAACATTGTCTACGTATGTAGTGTCGAAGACTTCTGTGAAATCGTCTACATCTACTTCAGGGAAGTCCTCTATGAAGTGTAGTGGAGCAGGTTCGGGCTCAGGCTCAGGCTCGGGTTCAGGCTGTGGTTCCTCTGCGTCTACCGGTTGCTCATCATCGATCCCACCTTTCTCTAGGTCCACCCACTTTTTACTTGAAGCTGTTGAGGCGGCAGCGGCAGTGGCTGCTGGAGCGGCTGCAGGAGCTTCAGAGGGAACTGGTGTGGTTGGCTTATCCTTATGAACAACGGTACTTCCTTCCTTGATGTGAACAAGGTTGTCTGTGGTCTTCTTAAGAACTGTGTCAGTCGCAGCAAGGAAATTCCTCCAGTCTCCTTCCCCCGCCGATGAGGGCGCAGCAGGGGCTTCAGACGACGATGCTGCACCGCCTTCTTCAGAAGCGTCTGTTTTGTCCTCCTGCTGCTCTTCACACGTCTCCTGTCCACCTTCCTGTTCGAGTTGTTTTTCTGCCTCACGTCTTGCTTGTTCTTCCTTCTCCTTTTTGTATCTCTCTAATTCTTCTGGAGTAAATAATTCATCATCCTTGCCTTTTTTTCCTTTGATCTTCTTCTTGATTCCTTTTTTTATTTTGTGCATGGTACTGCGTCGATGGAGAGTCCCTGTAAAGAGAGAGAGATATATGATCATATTGCCTAACTTTATAATCATGTAACATTTAAAAGGTTACCAACAGATAGACAAAACTAATTACGACAAGTACCTTAATCTATTTAATTAATCTCGCAATAATTTGCAAGTCAAGCATATTAATGCAATTTCGATTAGTCAGCGGTTTGCATATGTGTTATTTTCCACCTTCATCAACACCTTCATAGTGAAGTGGTTAGCTTGCCTAGCTATGCGAATCCATGGGCCGGAGTTTGAATCCCGACCCGGGCAGTCAGCGTGCAGCTCACCCAGCTGTTTATCCTCCCTTTCGGACCTGTTGAGAATCAAGTACCTTTGGAAACCTGGAGAAGGTAAACTGTGGTAACCCGGATGTCACAGCGCAGCTATAGCGTATCCCCCAAACTTTACCATTGCCTTTCTCACTCTGCTTCTTGTCCCCATCGCCTTTCCTGGCCAGTCCCCGACCCGACTGCCGGAGCGTGCCTGTCACTACACGCGAGGAGGGAACACAGGCCCTCATTATTGGCTGTTGGAAGTGGCCGGGGAAAAATTCTGTTCTATTTTCACAGCCGTTTGGTCGTTCTCCTTCCCTTCGCCGTTTTCCAGTTCTGTTTCATATTCTTCCTCTATGTTGATTAGCATTTCCTGTTGCAAAACTTCAAAACAAAGATAAATAGATATACTCATTTCATAGGGTATTTTTTTCAGGTTGTAGAATATTAATGGGGAGGCAAGAGAGAGTAACGGTGATGTACGGAAATCTTGGAGAGTCACCAGACAATTTAGGATGTTTGAAGATAAAAGAGAAGTGGCGAAAGAATAGAGGGACTTGGTAACAGGGTCGGGATGGTGAGAGGTGTAGGTAATAAAGAAGAGTATACTGATGGAAGGATGAAACGGATGAAGAAGGATGAAGGGGAGTTTGCATAGAGCTTGTGTAAAGAATCGACCGACCGTATGCATGTAAAGAAAAATAATGCTTTCTCTGTGTTCTTACAGGTAAAGCGACTGGCTGGACAGAAATAAAAGGAGGAAAGAGGATCGTCAAACCAAATAAAAGTAAGTGATTTAAAACATATAGTAGCCATGTTTAAATACGGGACGGCCTTTGGCATATTGTACGTTTTCTTGACGGTAAAACAAACGGGAAAAAACCTCGCCTCGTGCAGCTCCGGTCACTGTCTAAATAAACCGAAGAAATAATGTTATCTCACCTAAATAATACCCTAGCCCCCTTAAATGGTAATCTTCAGAGTCCCTTGCCCTCAGTAAATGCACACGATAGCCCCGTCCTCAAACCCTCCACCTAATGGATCCTCAAACACAGCTTGAAGCACAGAGTCCTTTGATTCACACCGCCGAGAACTCAGGACAGCGGGGCGCAAACCAGTCCACCGGAGCCTACTGACCTCTGACTGTAGACAAGCACTGTACCTGCTGTAAAAGTCTACGTAACTATTGTGCCCATATTAACAACTTACCGCCACCTAACCTTTCCTCCACACACACACACACACACACACCATTATTACCGCCAGTATCACCGCCATTATCATCAGCACCACCACCGCCGCCGCCACCATTACCACCCCCATAACCACTACCCCACCATGAGTCCACTCCTTCCAACACCACCACCGCCATCCGTCGCCACCCTCGTCACCACTACTACCACCTCCGCCGCCAATTCCCTTAACATAACCACCACCATTGCCATCGCCACTATCAGTTTGGTCATCACTAGGGCAGCGAGAAGAGTCATTATAGTAATCATTGTAACACCAGTACCGGAAAACTCAATAGCAACCACTAACAATGCAGCAACGCCGATAATGACAACAGCTAGACAACAACAACAGTGAAAGCAATAACTTAAATAACAAAAACAGCAACGTCACCACCGCCATCACAGTATTTTACATCATCATATAATCATCAACTAAACCATCACCACTACAGTCATTATCATTACAATCACCATATACTGAACCCCAGTTTGCATTGCCACAGTCAACCATCACCTTAACTACCACCATCATAGCAGCCACTACCACAACTACCACCATCATTGCCGCCACCACCACAACCTGCTGTCCGGTCGCACTCTTTAGCGGTGTCCACCATGCAGGTTACCCCCATCACTTGCCGGGCCGCGGACCATTAGTGCCAAAGCGTCGGTTACGGGTGTTTAATAACCGTCCTTGACAATTTACGACACAGAGAAAAGCGGCAGCCAGGTCAGTGCCGGGAGCGACCCTTCAAATGTTAAATGAAATCGCCGTCACTACAAAATTAGCTGAATGAACACCGTGTGAAGGTTTTGACGAAAGTTGTTCTAATAGAAATTAACTTAGATCAACGAATAATTTCCTACCTTTGAGCTTTATAATAAGATCGTGTCCGCTTTCAGTAATTAATACAGAGTGACTCAAAATTAGTGCAACCCATGAAAGTGTGTCATTTATACATCTGATAAAAGATATGTTATATTTTTGCAGTCATATCGAGCCGGGTTGGTAACTAAACAGTTCTGAAAGTTTAGGTTCTGCGGTGCAAATGCTCTATTCTTTCCAAATTGTGTTTCAAATTACCACCTCGCCCTCGCTAGCACTCCTGAATGTGCGCACTATATTGGTAATTCCGCTGATATTGACTCCTGTCTCTCTGGATAGGTCTGAACTTTATCGTTATTTCCTGTCTGTGATTGCCCGGGTGTGATGGTGATAAGGAATGGTAATCTGTCAGGGACCGCTGGTTGGATCCCTAAGAAATCAATTCGATGACGCAGCCAGGAGCGGGTCATTTCCCGGGAATCCTTGAGACAGATAATTATGTTCTATAACCTTACGTTGCATCCTTACAGAACTCAAATTTTACGGAAGCTGACGCAGGGGGAAATGACGAAAAGATTTTTCTTGCGCCAATGGTTTTGTGACAAAATTGAAGTGAATCCAGACTTCCTTGACGATTTTTGGTTTTCCGACGAGACACACTACTCAGATCAGCAGCAAAAACATTAGTTTCTGTGGCACCGCACTACAAGAAAATATTCTCCAGCGCCTATTAAATTCAACAAAATGTACAGCATATGTGGCCATCTCAAAACATGGCATCATGGAAACTTTTTGATTCGAAGACGTAGGTAAAGTGTCATGGTGGTCACAACGTTATCTTTGGTCATGAGGAAGTTTGGACGAAAGTAGGAAGACTTATGAACATCACTCATGAAAATCAAAAGCTACACAAATTACTACCACCCCATTCACTTCAAAGAAATCGTTAGTGTGACTGATGCAACGATTCGAGGAATTACTGATCAGTAGGTGTGATCCTGAGTGGCCCCACAATCATCCGACCTGAGTCCCGGAGATTTCTATCTGAAGGCACATGCTTGCAGAAAAACACTCTGAATAACGTCAAAGATCAGAGCCATTCCAAGAGAAGAATGGGTCCGTAATTGACAATTTCACGCACCGCATCGGGGAGTGACAGCGACGGCGAGGGGGTCCCGTGGTTCACAATTTGCAAAGGTTATAAAATTCAAACCATTTGAACAACAAAACCCAATCGTACATGACTATTTGGTTATCAGTTCAGCTTAATTAATATGAATGCCAAAAGTAAAGCACATAGCTTTTCATTTGTAAAATGGCACGAATTTTCATGTGTTTTTCATTTTGGGTCACCTTGTATTAACAGTGACGCCACTTCGCCTTCCGTAAATGACGTGCAAAATATGATTACCCACATTTCATTTCACTCCTCCGCTCTCACGTATGGCTTCATCGTGACGTCACTCCGCTGCAATCTGAGCCTCGATGGTAACACAGGAAGTCGGTGCCCTTTAACTCACCAGAAATAAATGTAACATGAACTGGGAGATGGCGGGATTATCCGAATATGGGAATTTTCTTTATTATGTACGGGTCATCGATTTTCTCTCTCTCTCTCTCTCTCTCTCTCTCTCTCTCTCTCTCTCTCTCTCTCTCTCTCTCTCTCTCTCTCTCTCTCTCTCTCTCTCTCTCTCTCTAGAGAGAGAGAGAGAGAGAGAGAGAGAGAGAGAGAGAGAGAGAGAGAGAGAGAGAGAGAGAGAGAGAGAGAGAGAGAGAGAGAGAGAGAGAGAGAGAGAGAGAGAGAGAAGCCAGCCTCTGCCTGCCGTGCCGTGCCTGCTTGTCATTATTGATCTAGTCTTCTCGACCCCCTCCGGCCGCCGATACATGCGGCTTCACCATTACTCACGCCGGGGCACAGATCAGCAACGCTACGGGGTGCAGGAGTGTGTGTGTGGGTGTGTGGGTGTGTGGGTGTGGGTGTGTGGGTGGGTGTGGGTGTGTGGGTGGGTGGGTTTATGCTGGGGGTGTGTGGCCTTGCGCGTCATATCACCTAGCTGCTGCTTCTTCTTGCTTGGAAGGACTCGAGCACACACACACACACACACACACACACACACACACACACACACACATGTACACAAATACACAAAGAAACAAACAAACAACCAAACAGATCGCAAAATTTTTCAACAGTCTCATCGCCTCAGCTAGATGTCACAGCGTACGCTTTAAATGTCTCCAGGTTGGTTGTTTATTTTATCTACTCTAAATATCACCGATGCTGCGCGTTCATTAATACTATAGAATTCAATATTCTTTTCTAGATTTTTGTAAAATAAAAACCTTACTCCGTAGTCTCGCTTGCTGCCCTCAGGCTTGCCTCCCAAACACAATGCGTAGCCGCTCTTATATTCTTTTGTTCGGCACTAAGCCTCCTCGCCCGACAAAGTCAGTTCCACACTTCAACACAGCGTCACTGTAGCGCCGAAATCAAACTATACACTCCATAATGATCAGGTTTCTACTGGACACGACGGATACTAAAGAGATTTCCTGTAGTTTCATCAAACTTAATATTTTCATAGTATTCTGTGTTCGCTTTGGTAGCTTACAAATCCGTTGAGTCCAAGTGTGAAACAGCCACATAGATCTCCATCTATTACCTAATATGTCGTTCTGTTAAGTCACACAGTTTTCCCATTTTACTTTCTATATCGTGTTATTTGGATGTAACTCACGGTGGTCGTGACGCGGGCAGGCACTCGCTGTCACTGCAGTGGTCACCATCGTGCAGCACTTCGCGAATTTTTATGCAAGTCACGTTCGGTACGCAGGAAAGGTTTCTCTCGTTTCAGAAACTCCTCGGTCAAGATTTTCTGAGTGGTTTCCTTGCTTGAACTGGATATTGCCTTCCTGTAAAGTTTATGCTTGAATCGTTTGCCCCATGGCTGAGTACCTAACTGGGGCCTCAGAGTGCTCGTCTTCCATGGCAAAGAAGCCATTTTTATTTCAACATTATGCTTGACTCAAGGAGGGCGTTGTGTAAGCCGACAGCTTTATGCAGCATGTTGGTCATAATTTTAGTAGTGAATCCTAGTAGCTAGTCCCCTATCTTTGCCCTAAACAACCTTTGATGAATTGAGTCTTGAGTCAGTTACATGTTTTAATCAAATATATACCATGTATCAAGGTAAGAAGTGTGTACGTTTAAGCAATGTGCGTGAATAATCAGAGTTAAAGAGTAACTGCACGCGAGAGAAAGGTCACAGATGAATGGTCAAAGTTAAAATCCTCGGTTAAAGGTCGGATAGCCAGAGTAAAATCAAAGGTCAAGTCCAAATTATAAGTATACAAATGTTACAAAAGTACCAAACTGACACTGATTTCGTTTCCGACTCTCAGACGAGCATCAAATGATCACAACGTTGAAACACTGAACTCTTCCATTTCAGTCACTAAGGAGCTTGAGGCGTTGTAACGAAGACAGACGAGGCTGTCCCTGACTCAAGACGCTGCTCATCGTCCATCTTACTTTACCACGTATTTCAAATCACAATACTAAAGGACGATTACGAATTCCAAATTTTGGTAAAGAGGAGAACGAACGTCGAACTAAAGACTTAAGTGGAAGAAAATGTCTTCTATTTTTTTTCTCACGTGACATCAACCAGTGAGCATTAAGATAGCTATGAGGTGTGACAAAACTTGAGTCTTTAATTATTAGTTTAGCGTACGCGAGTGGACACAATGAAGATCGGTGGTTCAAGGAGTTCAGAGCACGAGCACGTCTCTCGTGACCAAGGCTGTCGTGATGCGGCGACGGTGGCGGGGATAAACGTCGTGGAGGTAGGCTTAGAAGAGGGAAGAAAATGAGAGTAAGAGCTAGAATGTGTGTGTGTGTGTGTGTGTGTGTGTGTGTGTGTGTTTGGGTTTCGTGAGTGAGGAGGACGGGCGGTTCCGTTACGTTCATTGATCCACGGCGCTCGTCACAACCACACTGCCTTTCATTCAGTCCAATCTGCGCGCGCACGCAACCACTCACACACACACACACACACACAAGTGGAGGTGGATAGTCTCCGTTGATCCGTGCCAACTGTTCACCCAGCACGGAATGGGTACGGGGCGTCAGTCGGGTATTGTGTCCCGCCTCCCGTACCCAGAGATCCGTCACCTGAGCTCCAAGCTCATTCTGGGAAGTTACTGTTATAGCTTGCAATGGCGAGTCCAGCGCGTGAGCAGACTATGGGGAATGAAAGACACACATATACACTGCTAGTGACACTGCGTTGCCTTTAAATCACAACCAATAGATCAATAAATAAAGCCCTCAGTAGCAGACCACCACAGCACCTTTAATATCTGCTTGGGCCGCTCTAACTCGGATATCGTCTGCTTCCAAAATCCACAGCCACCAGTGTACCCTTACTGCCTTCAAATATCTTTTATTTCCTTTCGCATATAAAATGTTATGAAGTGGATAGTAGTTGTCGTTCAGGTAGGAGTCACAGTCCTCCTCGGCAGCTATATGCACGAGGCGCTATGTAATGCCTGGAGAGGGCCGGAGACCCCCAAGACATGGAACATGGGCATCCATAACAGCTGGAGGATGCGAGAACAACTTCCCCACTACTGGTGGCTCTGGCCCATCCTGCAGAACACTCTCCCGGTCCCCGTGAAGAACTGCGTATTACATGCTGGGCGTCCCTGGTGGGTCCTCTTGCTCAGGGTTCACGAGACCAGGCACCTTCTCTGCCGCCTCAAAGACACCAAAAAATCTGGGAACGATCACAAGGTTTTTAGTAAGAACATGATGATGTGGTTTGGTGTTTTCTATGTGCTCTTCGCGCTGGGGCTGTACTGTGCCATGAAGCTCTTGTTCTTCACTCTCGTCTTTCCCAATATCCTGAGTTCATTACCCACTCGTTATTGGGAAACTATACCAGACAACAACTCTGATAAGGAGAGCGGTCCTGCACCGTGCAACTCTTGCCTCTGAGTTTAAGGTCGAAACTGAACCCAAATCTCAAGCAGACTCATTACTTCAAAGGTCTTTTATTCTTAACCTGAGAAAGTAATAACACACACTTTGGTACTGATTGGATTAATTTCCTACTGCTTGCAGTAACTTTCAGTCGTTTCCCTTCATGACATCTTTGAAAACATTTACCAATAATCGCCGTGTTGGTCTCGCCCGGCACGCCTGAGCCTCTGTTGACTCTAATCACCCTACCGACCGATGCATTGATGATTCACAATACCTAAATATAAATTGTAATGTAACTCTTAAGAATGACTTGAAACGCAAACATTTACAGATCAACATTATTTTTATCGATAACGATAATTCTCAATGATGCTTGCGTGATTTTCTCACGGATTCACGGACACTGACTTCGAGGTGCCCCGCAACTACCCTTAGCAGCAGATGCAATATTCCAGTGAGGTTCATAAATCAATTTTATGTCTGTTTGTTTGTGGGATTATTCCCAAAGAAACCTAGCGTCCAAATTTTGATGAGCCATGGGAAATGGTGTAGCATGGGCAGAAAAAAAAATTAAATTCAGGAAAACTCAGACAAAAACTGATTGAATGCTGGCCAATAAAGGATAAACATCGATATGGAAAAAACCGCATGTTGTTTGAGGGCAGACCATAAGAGCCTCCAGAGGGTACCGATGAGGTTGAGATATGGTCTGACCCAGTGTATGAGTTTTACCAGTAGGCTTATGAAAGGCTTGGGAGGTGATCGGGTGTAGCAGGTTAACTTGAGATGCCATAATAAATCGCCACATCCATAGAGTAGACATAGAGCAGTGACAGTAACGCCGCAGGACTTGTTGTGTACGCAGAGCAGCGCTGAAGTAGTGAGAGAGGGAATATCTTGCACTACATATTTTAATGAGATTTAAAGCTTTTGTTTTGCTTATTTATTGTCGACGAATCAGGGAGAAGAGAGAAGTGAAGGAAGGCAGAAGGAGGAAAGAGGAGATGAAGAGGGAGAGGAAAGAAGGTAGTGAAGGGAGGAGGGAGGAAGAAGGTTAGGGATTGAGGTTAGAGCAGTGGATCTTAAGCAAGAATTCGCGCTCCCCTGGGGGGCGTTAGTAGTTTCCAGGGAGGGCGCCATCCTTGAGGGGAAAGTTGGAATTTCTGTTGTAATATTTGTTATTATCTTAACAAGAGCGTGGGCTAATATGCTAGGGGGCGTCGAGGAGACCCATTCCTAGCGGTGGCGTGGTGGTAAAAAGTTCAAGGACCGCTGAGTTAGAGCGAAGAAAGAAAAAAATGTATGATAGGAGTGGGAGGAAAAGGAAGGAGATAGGAGGTTGGGGAAGAGGAAGGGAAAAGGAGAAAATTGGTAAGGGAGGAAAAGGAGAGGAGGGAGGTCGGGAAGGGGATGGAAGGGGGAGGAAGATTTGAAAGAAGAGGAAGAAGACGGAGGGGAGGAGGAGGAAACGGGTAAAGGGGAGTAAGATTCCCGATGGTGAGCCTCGAAAAACTTAATTTTCTCAGAGGAACCCTTCGCTTGGCGCGTGGAATCGTGAGTGCTCGCGTCCAATTCGTCAGGCTCCCGCGTGTTTGAAGCGGCGGTGATTTACCTCCTCTTAATGAGTCCCTATTGTGGCCTCAACTGATGGCAAGTGATACTGTCTACCAAATAGAGCTGCTGTAGTAAAGTGAACCCCCAGGGCATCGACACCATGAATTACATTTTGTTCTCTCAATTCCAAGTTCTCCCCAAACACTACAATAATCAATCATCACAATCTACACTACCATCATCATCCCCACCATTATGGTCATCATTTTCATCATCATCACAGAAAGGACAGAATAAAGGTAAAGTTGGGACATACGCCACAGCTGCATCTGGCCTCGGTGTTCATCTTCGTCACATTGGCCCTTGAGCCTGTAACGGGAAATAACACATTACCCCTAGACACAGGTCCAGTGTGACATTCGGGTCTGCACAGTTGCCTTCCCCAGATATCTCCAGATACCCAGTTATCGTAGCTCGGCGTGCTTGCCACATCACCACGGAGGCGCATAAATAGGATAGGATAAAAAAAGAAGCAATGTTCTCCATATCTGACAGTGGGATGCGGTTATAATTATACTACCGGCGCGTGGGAATAGATTAAAGGTTTGTGAAAGAGGTGATGGTGGAGGGGGAAGGGGAGGGGGGAAGGCTCTGGCGTAGGGAATTAAGTAGACGGTGTGTGTAGGGAGTGTGAGGTGCAAGGGAAACTGTCGAGGTGAGGGTGAAGGCAACAACAAAAACAACAACAATACGACATAATACAAGGAATCAACATATACAAAACAAAAATGAGGAGGAGGGGGGCCGGGTTAGGGCTGACTGAATTATCTTGAACGACGGGGAATGTTAGGGGATGTTGGCGAGAGTACTGCGTGTGTTTGGTGTGTGTGTGTGTGTGTGTGTGTGTGTGTGTGTGTGTGTGTGTGTGTGTGTGTGTGTGTGTGTGTGTGTGTGTGTGTGTGTGTGTGTGTGTGTGTGCCCCCTTTTCTTCACGTATCTGCCAAGTCTTCCCTCTACCCATCAGACGGGTTTGCCGGTCACAAAAGTTCATCCTGTGTCCTACTTTTAGAACGAGAAGCGGGTTGATCGCGATACATTCAGTGATGGGCTGTAGATTTAAGTTATCGTTGAATCAGCAAACAGAGGAACAAAGCAGAAATATGTATTGGATATCACAATGATTTACGAAGCGTGCGTGATTTTATTTATAACTCAAACCAGTCCTATTTTTGTGTTCTAAGGAAATTTACAGGTTGATTTTAGGTTCTAATTTATCAGGGAGAAAGCCATTGCGCAAATATATGTTGATTCTAAACCAACACTTCGGGGTGGAGGGCAGGACGATGGCGCATGAGCGAGCGTGTGATAGCGTCGACCGAGCGTGTGATGGCGTGAATGGCTGATGAGTGACGCGCACGAGAAGCGGGAATGAAGGCTTGTGATTGTGTTGGTGAAGGATGTGAAGCCTCTGCCTGTTGGAGAGTGAAAGCATAAGAGGAGGACTGGGCCTGGATACGTGATGGAGAGCAAGGAGTGTATGACGGACAGGTTGGGAGTGGGCGTGTGACGAGGCGGTATACATAGTGGTGGAAGGGTGTTAAGGGAGCTGGGACGTATGGCAAGGGAGCGTGGATGTGAGGAAGGCGGGTAGGGGGGGGTGGAAGGTAGCAAGAAGTTTGGGGTGGTTGTTGGGGAGGCTGGTTGTGGCAAGGACTTGTGTCGGTGCAAAAGGCGTGTAGGTAGGTGGCATGAGCTTATGGAGGGCGAGTGGTTGTGCGAAGGATGGGAAAATATTTGCCAGTGAGGATTATAGAGTGTGGGTGAAGGTTAGTGTGAGGAAGAGGTGTGAGGAGGGAAGTATGGCGGATCAATGTGGGTGTGGGTGTGCCGTGAGGGGGTGTAAGGCGATGAAAGGTCCGTGGATGGTCGATGTGGGTTGGTGTTGATGGCTGAAGTATTTTCCCGGAGTGATGGCGAGGACACTGAAGCGTGGGGGAGGCAGGTGAGGCTCGTATAATCTCGATAACGAACTCCCAAGCGAGCAAACCCAAGAGACCTTCCGGCTGATGCCCTAACCGAAGCAAAGGTCAGACTCGTCCTCCTCCTCGTCCTCCTCCTCGTCCTCCGTCTCCTTTTCTAGGCTTTTAAAGTTAATGCTTCGCGCTCTTGGGTCTGCTTTACTTTCACAACCCAGACAGGAGTGGCCGTCTGCCCCCGACTTGGTGCAAACTTCCAGCACATCCCCGCGTCCCACCGAATTTGGGTAGTTCCATCAACAAGATTGCTGCGAAACAACTTTACAGACTGAGGTAAAAAGTCGGGCCTAATAAAAGAAACTTCCATTTCCCTCCGCCTCAAGCCGACGCCCTGCCAGCCCAAGATGCCTTCCTTGCAATGTAAAGAAAAACATTTTACCTTCCCTTCATTCCCACCACGCCCGATGAAGCTTCTAAACTTAGTATAGGTGTAAGTAGTAGTAGTAGTAGTAGCAGTAGTAGTGATGGTAGTAGAAGTAGCAGTAGTAGTAGTAAAATTATTATTTGTAGTAATAGTACTAGTAGTAGTAGTTTTGATAGTGGAAATAGCAGTAGCATGGACAGCCGTAATGATGACATATCCAGGTTCAGAAGGATATAGCTTGAAACTAACTCACTAACCTAACAAGGGCATGGATGAAGAGAACAAACGGTGGCCAGGTAGTCAAGGCTTCAAAGGGAAGTATTGATTCAGTTCTGGATGCAGATGTCAGATAAGAGTAAATAGGACAAAAGCATTACAAACGCTGCCATGTGTAGATCGCCTGTCCAATTGAGAGACCAAGTCGTTTAGTGTCTTCGTCTACCTAAAATAATAATAATAATAATAATAATAATAATAATAATAATAATAATAATAATAATAATAACTTTTGACTTGATTTCCACTACTACTGCTGTTACTACTGTCTCTATTTTTGTTATTAATGCAACGACGACAAAAATAACAACAGCGATAACAATGTAAATATCAGTATTCACTTTATATTAATTATCATTATTATTGTTACTGTTCTTATTTATATTCTTATTCTTAATAGCATTGTTGTTACTGTTGTTGTAATCACAAAATAATTGCGGTTGTAATAGCTGTATTAGTGGTGATGGTAACACACACACACACACACACACACACACACACGCACACGAGGGACCTGAGAGCCACCAAATGACACTTCACTTTGATGGATGGGTCGGGATAATCTCAAATCCTCGTTTTTTTTCCTGCCTGCCCTTCCAGCCGAGCTCCTCCGCCCCGGAATAATAAAAAAGACTAACTAGACGAGCCCAATACGATGGAACACTGAGGCGGTGGAGCCAAGGGAGGAGTTCGGACAGAGGAGCAATAAAGATATAATGCCGCAGATGTTTATAGGCCACTTGGGTGAAGCGAGGGACAACTACCTTATTTCTGGAGAGTGAGTGGGAGAGAAGGCAATGATGTGAGAGACGAGGTAATGATGTGGGAGACGAGGCAATGATGTGGGAGAGGAAGCAACGATGTGGAAGAGGAGGCAATGATGTGGGAGACGAGCCAATGATGTGGGAGACGAGGCAATGATGTGGGAGAGGAAGCAACGATGTGGAAGAGGAGGCAGTGATGTGGGAGACGAGCCAATGATGTGGGAGACGAGGCAATGCTGTGGGAGAGGAAGCAACGATGTGGAAGAGGAGGCAGTGATGTGGGAGACGAGCCAATGATGTGGGAGACGAGGCAATGATGTGGGAGAGGAGGCAATGATGTGGGAGAGGAGGCAATGATGTGGGAGAGGAGGCAATGATGTGGGAGAGGAGGCAATGATGTGGGAGAGGAGGCAATGATGTGGGAGAGGAGGCAATGATGTGGGAGACGAGGCAATGATGTGGGAGAGGAGGCAATGATGTGGGAGAGGAAGCAACGATGTGGGAGAGGAGGCAATGATGTGGGAGAGGAAGCAACGATGTGGGAGAGGAGGCAATGATGTGGGAGAGGAAGCAACGATGTGGGAGAGGAGGCAATGATGTGGGAGAGGAAGCAACGATGTGGGAGAGGAGGCAATGATGTGGGAGACGAGGCAGTGATGTGGGAGAGGAGGCAATGATGTGGGAGAGGAGGCAATGATGTGGGAGAGGAGGCAATGATGTGGGAGAGGAGGCAATGATGTGGGAGACGAGGCAGTGATGTGGGAGAGGAGGCAATGATGTGGGAGAGGAGGCAATGATGTGGGAGAGGAGGCAATGATGTGGGAGAGGAGGCAATGATGTGGGAGAGGAGGCAATGATGTGGGAGACGAGGCAATGATGTGGGAGAGGATGCAATGATGTGGGAGACGAGGCAATGATGTGGGAGAGGAGTCAATGATGTGGGAGAGGAGGCAATGATGTGGGAGACGAGGCAATGATGTGGGAGAGGAGGCAATGATGTGGGAGAGGAGGCAATGATGTGGGAAAGGAGGCAATGATGTGGGAAAGGAGGCAATGATGTGGGAGACGAGGCAATGATGTGGGAGATGAGGCAATGATGTGGGAGAGGAGGCAATGATGTGGGAGAGGAGGCAATGATGTGGGAGAGGAGGCAATGATGTGGGAGAGGAGGCAATGATGTGGGAGAGGAGGCAATGATGTGGGAGAGGAGGCAATGATGTGGGAGAGGAGGCAATGATGTGGGAGACGAGGCAATGATGTGGGAGAGGAGGCAATGATGTGGGAGAGGAGGCAATGATGTGGGAGAGGAGGCAATGATGTGGGAGACGAGGCAATGATGTGGGAGAGGAGGCAATGATGTGGGAGAGGAGGCAATGATGTGGGAGACGAGGCAATGATGTGGGAGAGGAGGCAATGATGTGGGAGAGGAGGCAATGATGTGGGAGAGGAGGCAATGATGTGGGAGAGGAGACAATGATGTGGGAGAGGAGGCAGTGATGTTAGAGACGAGGCAATGACGTAGAATGTGTAACCTGGGCATAGAAGAGAAGTAATGGCATCGACAGAAGGAAGACAGAAAGATCGGTAAACGCAGGTATAGCAGAGAAGAAAAAAGGAAGAGACCACGACTAAGGGAGATAGAGAGATCGGAAAATGCAAGTGTGGCAGAGGGGAAAGAAGGAAGAGACCACGACTAAGGGAGATAGAGAGATCGGAAAATGCAAGTGTGGCAGAGGGGAAAGAAGGAAGAGACTAATGTACTTAAAGAGAAAGAGCTTGGAAAGGACAACGTCTGACTCTGTGGGTTGCGGAAGGTCAGAGGGGAAGCAAGAGTTCAAGAGAGACAGGCTGGAAAAAGCAAACAATATCACAAAACAGGGAGAGTAAAATAAACGCGGAAATTTAACTCACGGCAACATATACACCCAGAAAATTAAAGAGGAGGGAGGATACCCAAGCCGAGTCTAAGAGCTTGGGAGAGAAACAAAAGCTTGCTCAAGGGTCGGGGAAAAAAGGCGAGCCAACAAAAGGAGGTAATGTAATGAGGCTTTTGAATAGGAGAGGATCAACAAAATGACCTAATTCCTATCTCTCTCTCCCTTAATGCACTTCACCAGCGACCTTCTCTACGGTTAGGAGGACAAATAGCTCAGTTCTTTCATCACTAGCGATCATCTCTACAGTTACGATAAAATTTCATCACCAGCGACCTTCTTTAAATTTAGGTAACATAACTCTCTGTTCTTTTATCACCAGCGACCTTCCCTACAGTTAGAAGGACAAATCTCTCAGTTATTTCATCACCAGCGACCTTTCCTACAGTTAGAAGGACAAATCTCTCAGTTCGTTCATCACCAGCGACCTTCCCTACAGTTAGAAGGACAAATCTCTCAGTTATTTCATCACCAGCGACCTTTCCTACAGTTAGAAGGACAAATCTCTCAGTTCGTTCATCACCAGCGACCTTCCCTACAGTTAGAAGGACAAATCTCTCAGTTATTTCATCACCAGCGACCTTTCCTACAGTTAGAAGGACAAATCTCTCAGTTATTTCATCACCAGCGACCTTTCCTACAGTTAGAAGGACAAATCTCTCAGTTATTTCATCACCAGCGACCTTCCCTACAGTTAGAAGGACAAATCTCTCAGTTATTTCATCACCAGCGACCTTCCCTACAGTTAGAAGGACAAATCTCTCAGTTATTTCATCACCAGCGACCTTCCCTACAGTAAGATGGACAAATTTCTCAGTTCTTCCGCCACAACGAAACGCGGAAATCTAAGTCACTGTCCGAAAAGCTTCATCGCCTTCAACGCCCGGAAGCCTTAAAGCAGCACTGAACCATTGGAATACGAGTCATAAAATATTGCACAACTCCAAAGTTTTCAACTCATGAAGATTTCAGAGAGGGCCAGAGGGTCCTGCGAAGACCAGGGTTGCGTGCATGTTACGAGAGAGAATGTCAGCGAGGAGGAGAAAAGCTAGGCAAGGAAAATAATAGAAAATGGGAAAGAAGCAAAGAGCGGAGCGCGGAGGGGAATGCATGGAGGCTGCAGAATACTCGCTGTTATTGGAAAAAAATTGACCACCTTCTTCTGCTACTGATTTGTTTCCTTCGGTGGGAAACAATGCACACTGGCCAAGTGGAGAGAGGGGAAGAAGGCACCTGAAGCCCTGTAGAGGTGTAGTGAAACCCATTGTGCAGTGTGGGCGTGCGGGCCGACCAGCGTGTAGGACCGGCATCGATCTGTCGTCACGCCTCCTCTCCCCCCCATCCCCTCCCCCCTCCCCTCCACACTCCCTCAGCCGTCCTCTTCCACCCCTCAGCCTTTACTCCCTCCGTGCTCTATCGCTGTGGCGCCGGGGGTTAGGGAGCTTAGCAGGAGGGGAGAGGGGAGAAAGAGGGTATGCACAAGAATGAGAACTGAACATCTAATAGAAGGGAGTAAAGGGATGTAATTTCCCTCCTCCTCCTCCTCCTCCTCCTCCTCCTTCTTCTTCCCACTCACCACTTCTGCCTTCCTCCCTCCTTTTCAATCCCCCTTCCTCCCACTCTACGCCTCTTCCTTCCTCCCTCCTTTCCTATCTCCCTCCCCCTTCCTCTTTCCCCTACTCTGGCTTCTTGATCAATATTGGTATGCCCCACGTCCTCTTTCCTTTACTGCCTTCTCCCCTTCTTCCTTCCCCTCCGTTAGGCATCCACAGTCACATGCCGAGGCTCCAGACCTGCTCGTAAATATTGCTTTGATGAAAATTTTCCACATTTTAAACCGGTCTTCTGCGGAACACTGCGTTGCATGAGTTTGTTACTGACCTCAAATTTACGATGAATAATCATTTTTCTTAGAGAGAGAGAGAGAGAGAGAGAGAGAGAGAGAGAGAGAGAGAGAGAGAGAGAGAGAGAGAAAGGTGGGGAGAAAAGAATTTGAAAGTATGATCATTATAGGGCAGGGCGAAGAAGGAAGGCGGGGCGAAGCACAATAAAGGGTTGAAACTTAAAATTGAGTTTGGGGACGTGACGATGTATGATTGTAGTCATAGAGGACATGAAGGCAATTGGGGACCAGGAGGTGCGGGAAGATGATACAGAGAGGAAGGACAGGGCAAGCGAAAAGTATGTAAAGGAAAGAAAGCATTGTGCTGAAGGGTTAAGACGAGGGGAAAAGAAGTATAGGGTTAAAGGGAATATGCGGAGGTGGTGAGAATAGAGGGCACTGGTGTAGGGGACGTAAATCGGGTCAGGAGCAGCAGGGGAGGGGGCGTGGCTAACCTTCGCGCACTCTACACAAGCAATTTGCAGCACAGTAATGATTATGGTGTCCACTGATGTACTAGAGCTGTCTCCGGAAAAGTGGGTAGAGGAGACCTTATTATAACACGAAAACACGAAGAGAAGACTCGATTCCAGGCGTTCAACATTTCATGAGTAAAATGGACAGCGCAAAGAATCGAGCCAGTCATTTGCTTCCACCTGTGAACCTGATATTATTTAACTCAACTCTTCCCCTTACCTGACTTCTGTTTTACCACCCGATTCCCTTCCTGTTACTCGCTATCGCACGCTGTTTTGTGAGTTCGTGTGGCCTGCCTCGGGTCATCGTCCCATCACTGTTCAAGCAAGGGTCGCCGCCACACACTGGGCAGGTGAGGCGAGGCAGAGTCACCGCAACGACCGAGATGCAGCTGATTGATCAAGCAACAACACGCCCACCCTAACCTGGGCTGTCTCCACCGCTGGTTGCTCCTTGCCACTCCGCTCCTCCATCTTGTTGTCGCCCTCCACCGTGACCTTACAATGATTACTTGATGTCTTGAGGTGGAGAGAACCACACTCGAGTGACTGCAGCTCTTGACTATTGCAGCGAAGCGATGACTCCCCTCTTTTATTGATTCTTAGAACACGCCTACTAGCTCCAGTAGTGGCTGTGTATATTTTGAATATGAAGGGCTGAGGGCTGCAGTGGCTCCACTGCTGGAGTCACACTGTAAGGGGCTGCAAGGGACTCGTTGTCTGGCGTGTCAGGGGCAGGCCACAAGTAGGTCGTACATGGCCGGTGGAGGACTGACCCTCGGAGCAACACCTCTCCCTTCCAGACTCGATGGCAACACCTATGAGAATGACCCTGTTACACTACGGCTACCAAACACAAACTCTCTCTTACCATTAATCCATCGTTTGCTGGATTGATGGTCTCACTATGGTCAAAACTGTTCCAGGGATCGGCCACCATGGCAGGCGGCACAAGATGGCCGCACTGAGAAACTGGCTAGGTGAGCGGAGAGACCCGCGCATGTGCACCCGTGGCACACCACCCGCCTGCCAGACACTCGCGCGCCTCTTGCTCTTCTCCTCTTCCTCCTCTTCGCTCCTCCACTTCCTCACAGTTTTCAAATTAGATCTGCCTGTACCCGGATTTATTCAGGGTATAATTGAGAACGTGCTCCCCCATGAAGCACTGATTAATTAGCGCAAATGTGCGTTGCTAATGCGCGCCGAGCAGTGAGGGCTTGCTGGCCGCCGGGCACTGGTGGCAACATGACAAGTCCAACTTTCCAGGACGAGAGGCTCTGAGCCGCGATGAGTCATCCCCATTATTCCCGGGATTTTCGAACTACACGTTCGTTTTGGCCTTGTAGGTGACTTTTCTGGCCGTCTCTTCAGCGCCATCGATCAGACTTCTGCCCGAACCCTCGGCTAAAGGCGGGTTGGCACCAGCCGGGGAGTCGGTCTGCCGGAGATCGTTAGCGGCCGTGTGACGTCACCATGGCAGCCTCCTTCACCACGACTCATTGCTGAATCACCGGATTGTTGACGTGCAAAGACGAGCAGCGTGAGGTGCCTCTGCGGCCTGGCCAGGCGAGGGAGGTGCAGCGCAGCACCACGTCCCTCACACCGACCTGTTATCGATTTAATCCTCAAGCTTAGTCGATACTTGCGGAGGAGGCGGCGGGGTGACACCATCCACCTCTTCTTACTCTGTCCCCTTCTCCTTCATTCTCTTCTCATATTTTCTACACTTTCACTTCTTTTACATGAACCCAGACCATCTTTTTTTTTCATATTATAGCCCTTCCATAACACCTTCAGCAAATTATCCTCGCTTACATTATCTCCTTTTTTTCTCCTTTAGCTATTCCCTCCTAATTTACTTCCAATCGTTTCTCTCTTGATCTTCATCCCCTCGCCCGTAATGATAATGAGTGACGTCATTGGCCTCGACGGCAGGACAGTCTAGACCGACCAAGATAACTGGAGGATGACTGGAGACCTTTGCGAGGAAGGAGGGAAGGGGGCACAGGACGGAGAAGTTGTGGGAAGGGAGTCGAGAAATGCAATATAGGAGAGATCGCTCCAGAAATAAAACTGGACGGGGATAAAATGATGAAGGAACGTGAGGGAATGGAAAAGTAAATGAGTGCGTGCAAGAGCTGCATAGAATAACGTTAGAGGCTAGAGAAAAAAACAGGGTAGCAATATTTTGGAAGAGGGCAGGAAAGAGATTGGTGAAAGAGAAGGAAAACAGAGTAAGACGAAGGAACGGACGGTAAGAAAATAAGCTAAGGAGACGAGAGGAGGGGAGGAAGTAGGGCAAGAGGAAAGAGGGGAGCGAGGAAAGAAGGGAGGAAACAATATAGAGATTGGAGAAGAAAGACAGTTAGGATGAGGAAATGAATGAGAGAGAGAGAGAGAGAGAGAGAGAGAGAGAGAGAGAGAGAGAGAGAGAGAGAGAGAGAGAGAGAGAGAGAGAGAGAGAGAGAGAGAGAGAGAGAGAGAGAGAGAGAGAGAGAGAGAGAGGGCGTTACACAGTATAAGTCAAGGGTAGAAAGGCTAAAAACAAAGATAAAATAAAAAAGGGAGAGAAAAGAAAAAAAAGGGCAAGAAAGGCAGACAAGTTAAGAAGGAAGAAGAAAGACAGAGAGGAAAGGAAAATAGGTGTCAAAGATTTCAATAATTAATGCCAACACTTTTCAGGTACTTAATTACTAGTTACCTGGGCCACTCACACACACACACACACACACACACACACACACACACACACACACATATAATGACAAGGTCGCACTCATTGTTCTCTCATTATTCAGAACATTACGGGCAAAATGAGCAGGATTTGTATAATCACTTAAAAAACAAACGTGTTTTCATATAACTGATATTAAAGGGAGATACCGCAGAGCAGGGATCATTTAGTCATTACTCGGTGACTGGTGGTCGTGGGAGAGGAAATGAAAAGAACTGAGGAAAATTAGATTAATGAAAAGAAGAGAAAGCGAAAACACGGAATAGAAAAAAGCAGAGGGAAAGAAATAGAAGATATAATTAAAGAAAGAAAAATATTGAATGGATGAATTAAAGAAAATAAGGACTCTTGTAGACCGAAGTAAACGAAGGAGACAAACAGACAGGAATAAAGAAATGTTTGAAGAAACCGTTAGAGATGCGGGGAAGGGGGAAGAAGGGAGGAAATTGCCCGGAAGAGTGGAAAGAAAAAATTAATAGAAAGGAGTTGTGAGGATGAGTAAATTTGACTCAGAAACAGAAGAGGAAATGTGAAACAGAAGCGGCACATCTACGCATTAACCTAACCTAACCTAACCTAACCTAACCGTAACCTTTAACAAGAAAATCAGAGTACTATCAAATATAAATGTGTAAAAATTTCCTGGATAAAATATGTGTCAATGTTTACTCGGGAGAAGATAAAGATGAAAGATATGATAAAAGAATGAATGGAGATACTAAGAAGGGTTACTACGTCACTGAAAATACTAAGATAAAATATTTGCTTTACGGAAGGGAAAATAACATGGTAAAGGGGTAAAGTGAAAGTGGAACAGAGAGTCTTACCAAGAAAAGATTAGAGAGCACAGGAAAGAAAATGGCAGATAGGTATTAGCGTTCATATCATGGAAATATCATCGAATCTTTAAATGAAGAAAACAGAGACCACCACAGAACATATAAATTCACGCATGAAATAATTCGACCGCATCCTGTGATAACTGTTCGTGGGGCTTGAAATGATGCAACAGAGGAACATCTAGGTGAAAAGGCTGACTCGCATCGTCTCATTTACAAACCTTTCCGTACACTCTAATGAACGTACGATGACGCGGAAACAACTATAACGGCGTAATTTGAGAAAGTCGTCAGGTTCACAATAGAGAAGCTTGTTCGTCGCATCCCTTCCGTAGAATCCTTTCTTTCTCTCTGCTGAAAGTTACCAGGAAATATGTGAGATGAAAAGATTAAAGAAAAAAACGAAAAGAGCATCTGCAAGTTAACAGGGAGAAAGCAGAGAAGCGTGCCAGAAGAAAGAGGTGAAGGACGTCTGGCTAAAAAAAGATTAAAGAACTGGGGCGTGAAGAGCGAGGCGAGGAGCGTCTCATGGAAGCACGGACTTCCACGGCTGTTCAGTCGTGCCGACTGAGGGAAGAGACGAAACCCGTGTGGCGGAGAAGCGAAGGACAAAACTATAAAGAAAAACATGGAGATATAAAAGAGAGATATATAAGATAAATAGGCAACCGAAGAAAAAGACATACATAAAACAATCACACTAAAAAAGAGAAATAAGAAAAAAACGAATACAGATCGATCTCTATAGCTGCGCGTGGCTGCGAGTGTAGGTCCGGGATTGCCACGGGTTTCCTTCCCCAGGTTGCCTCAGGTACCTATTTATTGATCGGCCCGAAAGGGAAAATAAATACCTGTGTGAGCTGCACGCCGACTGCTCGGGCCCGAGGATTCGTATCTTGGTACGCTAACTACTGTTCCACGGGGGCGCAGAATACAGATGCTTGACATGAAATATTGAAAAGAACCAGTAAAAAAATAATGATGAGAAAAAGTAAAGGAGTAAGGATGCCAAGAGACATATATTAGAATATATGAAAATACGAGATCAGCAGACAACTAGACAAGAAATGAGAATACAGAAATGATCAAAGAAAATATAAAGTGTACGACCCATTAAACATATAAACTAAGGAGTCAATATCCATTCAGCATCAAAAGCCAAGACTGGACGTGTTACCTCAAGTGTTAGGGCTGTGGAGAAGACCAGAAAGGACGCAGGAGCACAACGTCGAATTTCTTGAACATCGAGCTATAAAGAATCCCTTGAAGGTTAGGCCACCCAACGGAGGACTTTTCAAACTCTCTGTACACTAGTAGAGGGCATCGCTGACCTGTTCCTCTGGCCAGAGCCGAGTGAAAGGCAACACCTCTCCTTTGTTTCTCTAAAGGTATAGCGAGGCAGTGGACCATAACATTTAATTCAAATAATTCACACGATTTCTTATGAAGGTATATCAGGGAAGAAAGCATCACACGCCTTGTCACACCTCTTGCAGGGATTTCTTGTAGGGATATCTGTAACTTCAGTTTATTGTTGCCTTCTTTTAATTAATCTGATGCAAAGGCGAGTAGAATCAGGCGTCCAGTGATAAGGCCATAACAGTGTATTAACTAAGCACATATTTCGGACGTGTCGGTTTAGTTGTTAGAGAGCATATTTAAGATCAATGTTGGCACGTAATATTTCAAACACGGTCAGTCAGGCAGGAGCAGCACAATCCACTTACTTATTCGGAACACTGGCGGGGAGGCAGCTCGGTGCTAACAGGCCAGCAGCCACTTCCTCAGCCAAGATACTTTCTTTAGCACGGAGATGGGTCACAATCAACACGTAATTAGCTCTCTGCTTCCAGATAAATAAACAACATTGGCTGCTCTTTCCTGAAGGATGGTATCTGGAACGTTACGTGCCAACATTAGTCTAAATATAGTTTTGTCGTAATATGTGCTTAGTTAATACGTTCGTGTGGATCACAAATCACTGGGAGTCTGATTTTACTCACCTTTTCATCAGCTTGATAAAGAATGACGAGAAGAAACTGAAATTGCTAGACTTTCCCTACAATGGGTTTGTCTTGCTTGGAAAACAGCATGGTGAGTGAAGCTTTCTTCTTTGATTCATTTTCATTATAAATTATTTGAATGAAATATTCTAGTAACTCCCTCAGGTCTCTTTGTAGAAAGGGCTGGAAAGGTATTACTTTTCCCTCTGCCCCGGCAAGACAATAGTATTACACCGAAGCACCTTGCATGCTTTACTGAATCAAGGCCTTGGCAGCATGCATATTCTTACTAGTCATGCAGACACTTAGGGGCCAATTTCTCAGGGCACCTATCACTCTTCCCTCTACTTCAACGTAAAACACTAAATGACATCCACATAGGCCAGCCAATCTCAGGCCTTAACACAACACAGGACAACAACACAAGTATTATCCACACTCACCTGGCAGTTTCGTCGCCTCCTTTCCTCCAGTCGTTTAGTCGTTCCTTCCTTACGTCATTCATTCCATCCGTCCCTTCTTGCCCTAGCCACACTGCCTCCGGCCACGCCACGTGTCTCCTTCCTCAGCGACGGCTTTTCCCCCAAACTCTTGGGGAGGTTGGTTTGATGTTGGATGTTGGCTCGGGCTTCTCCACGAGCACTGGTCTTTGTTCTTTAACGTTTTATCTTCATTTCTTGTCCACCACGCATATTTTTTTGTCCTTGTCTCATTTTCCATGTCTCGCACTGAGCTGCTCGTCCCTGGTGTGCACGCTTCACATTGCTTCACTCGTTAGCCGTGACATTCCACATCGGCCGTGACACTTCGTATAATTTGATGCTCTCAGCTCACTTAGAACTATTGTAATATATTACTTGATTTTATAATGATTTTAAAAAGTAGGTCAAAACACGAACGAGTCGAAATGACAGGGCTTTTAAAAGGCAAAAATGCTGTCTTTTTAAGTGTTAACAATGAATTATAGACAATGAAAACAACAACAACAACGTCTATCACATGAGGTCCGCGATGCAGAGTAATGTACAAAACGGAGTGAGAGTGAGTGAGAGCGAGAGTGAGAGGAGATGAGTGTTTAATGAGAGGCTATTCAACAAACTAGAGAGCACAGCTTTGTTCGGTTACACTTCCCGGAAACCTCTCATTCAAGACATTGTATTTTGTATTTTCTTCTCACTAGAATATGAAAATGCAAAATAGACTCCATATAAATGCATAGATACATGACTACAGCTACGTGAAGACCTGGCTTAGGAGGGCCGGAGCGGTGGGCAGCTGGGGCTATCAGGGGGAGTCTGTGGGGGAGAGACGGAGCAGCTAACACAAAAAACATAACCGGTGCCAATAAAAGTAAAAATAAGAAGTTAAAAACGATAAAAATGAATATGCTGTCTTTCTCTACATACACACGGAACAACAACTGATAAATGTTAAGTCACGTGCCTCGGAGGGTTTCTTTGGGGGTTCATTCTTTAGAGCAAAATGTTCTGGGGGAATTAGCGTCAAGGTTTGTCAAAAGAAACCTGTGGGTGTGCGTGAGCGAGCTGGTGTGTTCTCTTTAAGGGCAGATTAGAGAGGGAGGGGAGTTAATATCGCTCTTTGTTTCCTTCAGCCAGGGCGGGACACAGACAGGGCAACGCTGTCCAAAATGTCTACAGAGTGATGCACAACAGACAAAACTTAGCTTTCGTAAGGTGCGTCAGTCTTGGGTCATGCATAGACGGTGTGTGTGTGTGTGTGTGTGTGTGTGTGTGTGTGTGTGTGTCCTCTCTCCTTGAAGCCTCTCAGAACTGGACTGGACTGGCGGCTAATTGCTTCTCCCTCATGGACCGCCCCTCTGAACTCCTACCTGTCCCTTGGTTCTCCTTTAATCATATTCCAAATCACAGTTTCCACGCCTCCCATAGCTCAGCCAATTTCCGTAATCCCAAAGCTTTACTCTCTTCATGTGCTGGATGGCAAATCGCTATACTTCACAAGGATACAAGGAGACCACTTATCCTTACTCTTTCCAAGCCCCTTCTTTCTTCCTCACACTTCTAAACACACTTTCCATGCGTCTCTTATTTCATCCTGTGTACCTGATTACAATGCTTTACTCTCTGCTTCAATTGCTCTATTCTAAAACCTTTTGAATCTGCCTGTCTTGTTTTATGCAGGCACCACATCACGACGCCGCTAAATATTTATGAGGTTTAGGAACTTTTGCACGTTCTTTCATCAACCGACGCCTCTTCTTACTTTCAACCTCAGAAGAAATGTCCCTCCTTTGACCTAGTTCAGCCGCCACTCGTGCGTGTGTGTGTGGAGGTAGGTGGGTGATTAGGTGTGCGTGTACCATTCTAAGTATCTTCTAAAGCTACACCAGAAGTAATTGTGGCAGGTATTGTAGTAGTACCTATCGTGATGGTGGTTGGTGGGTGTTGGTGATGCTTACAAAATGAAAAACTAGTTAGAACAGGTGCCTGCCTCCATTAGGGAAAAGATGAATGAGGCAGCAGTGAGAGCAGTCATTCTAGGGGTGGTGGTGGGCCTCTGTACATGGGTAACGAAAGTGTCTAAGAAGCTCTGTGTCATTCTAGAGGAGGGGAGGGGACTGACCACTCGGGAGGACGTGAACAGTAATTGTGCTCTGGGCGCGACGCTCTAAGGGGAGGGAGGGCACCGTAAGGGAAGCTTCTAAGTGTTGAGGAAGGGAAGGGGAGGAATAGAAGGGATAGATTGTTAGGACAAGGATAGGAAGGGAAGTCAATGCAATAAAGGGAGGGAGGGCAGTGTGAGGGTAGCTTATTAGTATCGAGGAAGGGAAGGGGAGGAGAAGAGGGTATAGTTGGTTAGGTAAAGGATGGTAGGGGAGGAAAATGCAATAAGGCAATTTCAGACTCGGAGGTCTGTCCGAAAATTGATTAGAAAAAAATTAATAATAAATAAAGATGGCGGGGTGGGGGTGGGGGGGGTTAACAGTTAATAAAAACAACAACATTCTAAAGGAAAAGAACTGATTAACAGGAATTTAAGGAAGGAAAAGGTTAGAGCGGTCAAGGTGGGGTTGCGGCAAAAAAATAAGGAAATCTATTTAACGGAAGGAATGAGCGAGCAACAGAGGCAAAGGAAAAG
Source organism: Eriocheir sinensis (assembly GCF_024679095.1). Classification (NCBI taxonomy): domain Eukaryota; kingdom Metazoa; phylum Arthropoda; class Malacostraca; order Decapoda; family Varunidae; genus Eriocheir; species Eriocheir sinensis. The sequence goes on along the minus strand of NC_066518.1, from coordinate 526,301 downwards.
ATGACAGGAGAAAAGTAAAGAGAAAAGGAAGAAGAGGGAGCAAGAAGTGGACAGTACCCTGGTGTAGGGGTGCTAGGGGGGGGCTGGTCGCTGTGTACCTTAGGGGGCCCCTCTAAACTGCCTCTGTAAGGAGATATAAAGTGGTTCTGTACATGACTTGCCAAAAATGACGCTTCAGTCAAAAAATGCATTATAGTGCCACGCATGTTAGGCTTTGCCTGCCTTAAGTTTCTTCAACAGGATGACTTATAGTATCATTACAGTTTGGAGGGTGTGGAACATTTTTAGGAAGAAATAAAAAAAATATATGCACAGTTATTAGTTATCAAAGTACAGACAAATATTTTGGCAATGGAATATATGGCATAAATTGAAATAGCAATAAAAGTTAAAAAAGTAGAAATACTATATTACTTGTAGTAGAGGTCATATATATATATATATATATATATATATATATATATATATATATATATATATATATATATATATATATATATATATATATATATATATATATATATATATATATATATATATATATATATATATATATATATATATATATATTTATATATATATATATATATATATATATATATATATATATATATATATATATATATATATATATATATTAATTCATAGCATGTCTCAAAAAGTATAACGTTAAATATTCATGATGGCAGTGTTGTGTAGCCGAGAAAGTAAATTTAACAAACAAAAATCCCCATAATGGTCATTCATGTTTCAGTTGTGTGTGTGTGTGTGTGTGTGTGTGTGTGTGTGTAATTCACCTCTTGGTCTGCTGCGGGTCTCTCTCGAGACAGCCAGCCGTTCCCCTCCGGAAGAGCACAGAGCTCATAGTACCGATCTTTGGGTAGGACTGAGACCACTCACACACAACACCCCGTGACAACGAGGTCACAACTCCTTGCCTTACGTCGCGTACCTACTCACTGCTAGGTGAACAGGGGCTACACGTGAAAGAAGATATACCCAACATATCTTCACCCGGCCGGGGAATCGAACCCAGTTCCTTCTGGTTGTGAGGCAGACGCTCTATCCACTGAGTTACCGGGCCGGGCCGTGTGTGTGTGTGTGTGTGTGTGTGTGTGTTTCCGCCAACGTGCCCAGGTGTGTGTGTACCTGGTCTTGAGACACCACGGAGCTCCGGTTGCTCCTCACGCCGAGATCCATTCCGAATGGGTTGAGCTGCCGCGCCCCCTGCTGGCCACGGGAGCTTTCCTGCTGCTGCTGCTGCTGCTGCTGCTGCTGCCTGCCGCTGCCGCCGTAGTAGTCCACTTCACGGGGCGAACCTCCTCCCTCCGCTGATGAGTCGCTGCAAGCATCACGATACGTTTAAAAAATAATGTCGTTCTCAGAGAGAGAGAGAGAGAGAGAGAGAGAGAGAGAGAGAGAGAGAGAGAGAGAGAGAGAGAGAGAGAGAGAGAGAGAGAGAGAGAGAGAGAGAGAGAGATTCGGTGAAGTGGTGTCAGCAGCGTCTTTATCGTCACAGTACAGGTAGTAATACATTCAGTGAGATTAACACCTGAGGATGGAGGTCCTGTCAGGGCAGGTGAGCAGGTTTGAGGAATCTCTCCTGTCTCGGCCGCCGAAGGGACTCAGGTCACCCAGGGAGATGCCGCTCAGCTTCCTGGCCACGGCGATAGGCACATCGGGCTCGGCAGCGGCTGGGTCGTCGATGGGGTGTGAGCCGCAGAAGGAGGTCTCGAGCAACATGCAGGATGGAGACGGTGACCTCCTTCCCACCGAGCCTGCGTCAGACCCCAGCGACGACAGGCGACTCCTGCGTCCAGGCTGAGGCGGCAGGAGGAAGTCTGCCCAGTTGTCGGGGATGGGAGACCGACGCTCCATCGAAGGCTGTTCGGTAGACAGGGATGATAACCGGTTAATGCAATCATTCACCGGCGCTAACAGCCGTTCTAGGTCCGAGTTTTCGTAATCATTTCCTTCTTTTTTGATCTCCTCAAGTCTCTCCCTGACCGTTGTGAGGTCTTCACTTGATGATGGACTTGTCGGTTTATCACTGTCAGACGACCTGTCAGAACTGTCGGCCTTCTCAGGAGTAGAAACTTCCGAGTGTGCCTGCCCCATGTCAAAATCAAAGTCCTGGAGAGTAAGCGGCTTAGGAAGTGGGGGCGGCAATTGGCGAGGTACAAATTCGTCCTCCTTCGCTGTGTCTGACGGCTGGTCGCGTTGTTCCAGCGGCCTCATCTCCATCGCCTGCCGATGCTGCACCTGATGCCGCGTGGGAACAGTTTTGATCTGACGCACCGGCTTCAGTACGATGTCAGGCATTTCGTCAAAATTGATCCAGCTTTTTACGGGCTCGGTCGGGGCGGAGGTAGTGGAGGAGGGCGTGGTGACCTCAGAACCTAGAGCTGAGCCTGGCTGAGTCACTGGGGAACGAGCCGGAGAGCGAATCTTTGGTGGGAGCGGTGGTGGTATATCCTCTTCTGATTGCTTCAAACTACTTTCTTTGAACTGCTTTCTGAGTGTCCTCGGACTTCTGAGCCCTTCTTGGCAAAAGTCTTCCCATGTCTTCGAGGTTTGGTGCTTTGGACTTCGTGTTGGAAGCACCTTGACGGGACCCTTTTGAGGAATACTGATCATCATCTTGTCCGTCTCCGAGTCAGGAGTGCCAGCAACCTGTTGGTGCTGCTGATAATCCTCCAAGCGCCCCGGCAAGAAAGGCGTGGTGCTGCGAGGCCGATCAATAGACTGCATTGTGTGGAGCTTGACGACGGTGGCCCTCTCCCGCACGGGCACCATGGGCACTAGCATGGGACGCTCGGCGGGCAGCGTGGTAGGCACATACGGTAGTTCGCCGTCCTCAAGAGAGTCCTGTGAAACTAGTCCCTTGTTCTCTACATCAGGGGAGTCGAGAGGCAAGTCTGCTCCTTCCTGCTGTTTCGCCTTTTTCTTAAGGTATTCAATTTCTGACTCACGTTCAGACTCCGACCGTGAGTCCGCATCAGCATTAGCGTCCAGGGTCATGCCATCAGTTATTTCAACGTCACTTGCACGATCTTTTTGTTTTGGTGGCAAGATGGGCTTATCGATGTCAGGAACCTCAGTTTTGCTCTCCTTTGGTTCGCTCGGGGCGGCCAGGACTTGATCGCTGGGCTTAGGTGGCGGTTCCTGACTGACTGCAGTTGAAACAGGAGGCTCAATGGGTTTGTCAAACACCTCGTCGTCCTCTATTTCCTCCTTTTTTTCTGCCGGTTTGCTCTCTTCGGTGACGGTGCTGCTGGCAGACTTGTCTCCAGAATTCATTATAGACGAGAGTTCATTGTATGAGCTGTCTCGGGAACTGGCAAAGGTGTCAGAGCGAGGTGCTTCTGCATCTGACGGCACGGCTGGCGCTGCCACCAGAGGTTCTTTTATAGCTCTATTCACTTCGCTTTCCTGTCGAATGAGGCCATAGGTGGAAGATTGGTATTTGCCGTCATCATTGAAAGTGAACTCAACGTTAGTTATCGCCTCGCTGATCTTGCTGTCGGTGGAGGCCGTGCGAGTGTCTGGGGCAACCTTTCCTTTTTCTGCCTCCGACTTTTTCTTCGTCTTTGGCCGGAAAATGGAGAGCACGCTTCTTCTGTCATGCGTGTCATCCTCCAGGTCCCTCTCTCGACTTTTACTGCGACTTCGAGACCGACTTCTCGACCGGAACTCCTTCTTTGCCGACTTGATGAACTGACTGAAGGGACTCCTGCGTCCACTAGAGCTTGGAGAGTCCGGGGTGACGGGACTCAGTACGGCACTGTCAGATTTGCGGAACAAATTGGTGAAGGAACTTTTCCGTGACACTGAAGGTGAAGAGGACTCACTCTCCACCTCGTCCCTGGTCCTGCGTCTCCGCGATGCTCTCGGTGAAGCCGACGGTGTGCTGGAGGTGCGGGCGTTCTGATGCTCCGGCGTAGGCGTCGCACCTGAAGCCGTGGAGAGCGACGGGGAGGATTTTTGCATATCTTTCAAGTCTGGAACTTGGGGTACAGGGACTTTTTTAGGCATTCTAGGCGATCTTGGTGATGACTGAGATGAGAGAGGCTGTCGTTGCTGGATGTGTTCATCTCTCATTTCTCGATCAGCTCTGTTGGGGGACTTGGCGGGCTGCGTCGATTGCTGTTGTCTAGAGGCTCTGTTCATGGCAGTGGGGGTGATATGTTGTTCTCGGGAACGTGAAGCCCTGTTCGCTGCCTCCGTTTTGACCATTGGCACTTTCTCCTTGTACCTAGGAGCTGAAGCCGGTGCCATTTCCGCCCTTGTGGTGACCGCCACTGCTGCTGCTGCAGCAACCATATCTTCGTGCCTGGCCTTTGAAAAGTTAGAAGGCGATGAACGAAATATATCTGGCGGTCGCGCCTCCATCGGAGACTTGACTCTTTCAATCGACTCGATGGCGAAGTCCATTATTTTTGTAGTACTGACTGGTGGGTCCTCCAGGTCTATACTGGGTTGCTGGATTGGACGACTCCCACAGAAAGACGTCTCAAGTCGTATTCTGTGGGGTGAAGGCGAGCGCCGGGCCGAGCCAATGCTGCCCAAGGACGAAAGTCTGCTAGAGTGGCCGCTGGTGACGGGCAGGAGGCCATCGCTAATAACCGAAGAGGAGGAACCTTTCCGGTTTAGCTCGGCGATGCGAAGTGCCTCCTCACGGCGCTCCAACTCGGCCAGCTTGGTAGCTCGCTCCCTGCGACGCCGCTTCTGCTCCTCTTCGTCAGCGTCTAACTCCTCTGTACTAGAATGAAGATCTGCGGCCATGTTTTCACAAAAATCAGATTTTGCATATCCAGAAAATAGTTCCTTTTCCGGAGTAGAGTCTTTAGAGTCTGTTTCGTGCGGCGAAGACGATGACGCTGCTGAAACTCTAATTTTGGGTGACGCGGGAACGTTGAGAACGGACGCAACAACGGGCGTCACGGGTGTGGTGGTGCCGGATGTCTCCTCCCCGATCTCCGGAAGCTGAGTCCGTTCATCGGGGCTGGAGTCTGATGTGGTTTTGTCCATACTGAGGTCCTCGAAGGAGGCGAGGGGCGCTGGGCCCATCCTCCGCTGCCGGGACGGGAAGCTGGACAGCCTTTGTCGCCCCGCGTCCGACAGACCACGATTGCGAGGGTCGATGGTGTCGGGCGCGGGGCGGCCGCGGCTGCCGGTGCTGCTGCTGCTGGAGCAGCTGGCGGGGACTGTGGTGGTGGTGGTGGTGGTGGTGATAGTGGTGGTGGTGTCCATGGGTGTGGGCGGGTGTGAGGTGTGTCATGTGCGGGGTGCGGGCGTCACGTCCGGGCAGCGGGCGGGCCGTCCCTCGGGCTTACTCTCTCAGCTCCACCACTGGCGGCACGCCCCCACCTGCCGGCACAAAAGTGTTAATAGTCAACACGTCCTTCCAGACCACATCTGCGAGGCATCATGAGCCTCAGGAGCATAAGTATTCCAACATAAATATAACAACATCATGCATTACAGTAATAGTAACAGCTATTCCTTTATTCTTTATAAAACTTAAACAAATAATTTATACAATTAGCAAGCTAGTAATTGATGTTGCTCCTGTTGCTGCAAAGCACAAAACACTTGCGGTGTTCTATCCTACAACTGTACATCAAAATGTTATCACAGGAAAAGCAAATCGATTGTCGTCACAGCTGGGTGCGCCTCACCAGCACGAGACGGGCCATGGTAAGACACGCTGTTTACCGATAACGTCCCATGACTCCACCGCTGTAACCTAACCTGACCCAACCATTCCATTCTTTGCACATCAAATCAACGATATATTCGTAATTAAGGAAAATACAAGGTTACTACTACTATAGTAATATTGTAATCAATATTATTATTTTTTGTAGTAGTAGTGGTTGTAGTAGTAGTAGTAGTAGTAGTAGTAGTAGTAGTAGTAGTAGTAGTAAAAATAGTAGTAGTGGTGGTAGTAGTAGTAATAGTAGTAGTAGTAGTAGTAGAAGTAGTAGTAGTAGTAGTAGTAGTAGTAGTAGTAGTAGTGGTGGTGGTGGTGGTGGTAGTTGTAGTAGTAGTGTAGTAGTCGTAGTAGTAATAGTAGTAGTAGTAGTAGTAGTAGTAGTAGTAGTAGTAGTAGTAGTAGTAG
>NC_066518.1:505177-515177 GCF_024679095.1 Eriocheir sinensis | reverse complement strand
CAAATAATCTAAATAAAGAAAAACATATCCGTCCAAGGAATTGTCTTTTCCATGAGTGTTAGTCTAATGTTCAGGCACAGAACCCAAGGTCAGGGCTACAGAGATGTCTGGCCGACGCGTCCCGTCAGTAGGACGCTATGCATCACATGATAGGTGTGTTGGCAACATGAGAGCTCCTTTAAAATCGATTATGTATATTTATTTCAGCACCCGTTCTGCCGTGGTGTCGAAATATATGTAAAGTAATGGCGTTCGAACACTGTGATAGTTATCCACCGACTTGATATGAATATTTATCCTGCAGGTATTCCCTGATTACTATCGTAACACACACACACACACACACACACACACACACACACACACACACACACACACACATTATCTTCTGAAAAGGAAGACACTTGTATTTTGTTGACACAGCGGCGTCCTAAGTGCGGAAAGACGTTTGAATAAACATTCAGGGTTTTATTTTTTCTTCATCTGTATGACAGTAGATCTAACAATGGCACGTTTCGGCAACGCTTGTAGAAAAATCAGCCCAAGGCAAGCAGGGCGGTGTCAGGAACCATGCAGAAGCTCTTTCCGAAGCTTCACTCCTTGAGAGCGGAGAGAACAATCCTTTCCGGCTCGGCATGGATCCTCCCCTCACCGGAAGCGCTCAAAGGAAGTCACTAGGGGAAGGGAGAGTCGCCAGAGGAAGGGAGGGAAGCAGAACGGTAAGGATTTCCTTCAGTGATCAGTTATACTTTCGAATCCAATTAGCTGTCAAATGGATTACAGATTATTGTAAATTCGGAGAAGTACGTATCTAAGTAATTATTATAAAACAAAGATGTTGTAATGAAAAAAGTACACTTTCTTCACTTCCTTATAACAAACTCGTGTGTCTTCAGCAGGGATCAAGTTGTTATGTGACGCCGAGAATCTTAAGAGTTTTATTTGGGAGAGTCACGTTATATGACCTCAATAACCTGTGGGAGTGGGGCGGCCAATATGCTCTGGGCACGTATACGTGTGTGCGGGAGGCTTTCGAGCACGTTATTGGCGGCGGGAGCGTCACGTTTATGGCTCCGGCCGTGGGTCCTCTTTCATTACTTGCGGCTGATGCTGACCTCGCTGCGGCTCCCCGCCCGCACGGCGACTCGGCGGTTTATCCGGGTCTAAAATTATTTCTTTAGATCATTCACATAATTGGAGTTATTTTTTAATCTTTAATAGAAAATTTCCTGGGTGTTGAAATAACCAGTTTTTATAGATGTGTGGATGCAGAATTTTGTCATTTGAACTGTCACATATGTATGATCACAAGTGAAGATTTGCATGCACCTCTGAGGATTGGACCTTAACGATTCATAATAACATATCCATTTCATAAGATATACAACAGGACGTTCCATACTGAAATCGATACTGTGTATTACGCTTGAAACCCTATATTATGTTGTAAAGTGTAGCAGCAGCAGCAGCAGCAGAAGTAGTAGTAATGATAGAAATAGTAGTAGTAGTAGTAGTAGTAGTAGTAGTGGTAGTAGTAGCAGTAGTAGTAGAAGAAGAAGAAGCGGTATAGACGTTGTTACGCACGTTCGATCAATATACTGTGACGTGAAAGCGTTACTGCAGGCACGCCAAAGGTTCATTCCGTGTTGCGGAAAGAACAGGCGTCATAGTGAGTGAGGGAGCTGACATCGGGTTGAGGAAAAGGGCTGACATGAGGATGAGTGAAAGGTGACGTCAGGATGAGTGGGAGCTGACCTCAGAATGAGGAAAAGGAATGACGTCAGGATGAGTGAGAGGTGACGTCGTGATGAGTAGGAGCTGACGTCAAGGTGAAGGAAAAAGATGACGTCTGGATGAGGAAAAGGAATGACATCAGGTTCAGTGAGAGCTAACGTCGTGATGAGTAGGACCTGACGTCAAGGTGAGGGAAAAAGATGACGTCAGGATGAGGAAAAGGAATGACATCAGGTTCAGTGAGAGCTAGCGTCAGGAGTAAGGTAAAGAGCTGAGTTAACCCTATCCAATCCGAGGGGGGACAAATCTGGCCTCCCCTCAAGCACTTCGATCAAAACGATACTTTTTTTTTTTTAACTTTCCACTAGCTTCTTTTAACTCATTATTCATTATTGTTTTACACTATTGATTCGGTACCAGTACTTAGTGTTCATGAGCGTTATCGTTGTTTAGATAAATGAGTACGATGCGAGGTGTTACGAGCGCGAAAATTTGAAAACGTAGGATCGAATAGAGTTAAAGGAGAGAAGGCTAACGTCAGGAAGAGAGGAAGAGCTTTCGCCAGTTGTGGAAAAGAGCTGATGTCAGGGAGAGGAAAATTTAGTCCAATGTTGAGGAATAAAGTTGACAGAGTGAGCGAACAGATTAACGTTAGGCTGAAGAGGAGAAAGCTGACATCCACGAGGCAGAGAAAGGACAGACGACACGGTTAAAAGAAAAAAGAAAAGCTGAAATCAGAGCGAGGAAATAAATTACGTTAGGTTGACGCAGAGAGAGAGAGAGAGAGAGAGAGAGAGAGAGAGAGAGAGAGGATATGTGAATAGCGGAGGAGAATCACCTATAGGGAGTCTTCAAGGGCAGGATTAGAGCTGGTTGCCGTGTTCGCGCATCCTCGGGTTATCGTCTCTTCATTTGCACGAGTGTACCATTAGTGCAGTTTTCTGTGGTTCCAAGCACGATGGGGGATCGATAGAGGCGGGGCGGCTGCAAGGAGGAGGAGGAGGAGGAGGAAGAGGAGGAAGAAGAAAAGGAAGAGGAAGAAGAGGTGATGGAAGAAGTAAAAAAAAAAAAAAAGAATCGCCTTGCGCCACACACACACACACACACACACACACACACACACACACACACACACACACAAGTTAAGCATGACCCCAGTGGACCAGGAAGAGTAATACTGTTTGTTGTTTCATTACAGTCGACCTCTCCTCCTCCGGCCTGAATGACGCCCCTTTCCCCCCCCCTCCATTTCCCTTCCAAGACGCCCCTTCCTATTCCCCTCCATTGCCCTGCCTCTTTCTCTCCCCTCCTGCTCTCTTTCTCTCTCCCCGTGCCGTCGTGTTTGTTTGTTCTTCGTTCATTCTCCACTGGTTTCCTTTACTCAGTTTTGTTTTCGTTCCGCTTTTCCGCTGATGGGATTGAGCTGTGATGCGCCAAGACGCCTCGGACTAAAGGGGGGTTGGTTTTGCATCCCGTCGCTCTCGTATAACTGATTCCCTTCCAAGCTTTTAATAAAGGCCGTATTACTAAATATTTCGTCGTCCAAGAACACATATTTGACAAGGCTTTCGTAGGAGTTTTGGGCATTTCCAGGAGTAGTTTTATGACCTGATGGTAGTTTTTCCCTTCTTCTGTGCCATGAACATAAAGAAACACTCATTAAAACTCAATTGCCTCCCTCTTTGACCTTTAGAAATAGTTGATGTTAGAAGCGAAAGTGTCTTATAATACCAATAAGACTCATGTGATCATTATTGTTATTATTTCACCCTTCACCATTTTTTTTTTTTTTTTAAGATTAAACTTGATCGCATGATGGAGGATATTATTTAGAGGCAGCGGGAAAATTATCTTTAATGCCGATTTTGTGTGACTAAACTTGGCTTCAAAAGGATCTGGCAGGCGCTCAGAGACATGCAAGAACAGAGACTCACAAACTCTTGGGGTTCGTGCACGCCTCCAGAGCAGACGGTTACCCTGCGGCCCCTTCCTCGCCTCCCTGACACTTTTACAGCTTTCATGTTCAGATACGGGACCGCTGCGTTGGCTTTTCCACGAGAACAGTGTGTGTAGGAACATGCAGGCCGTGCGCCGTGTGTCAGCAGGGGTGATGCATGGGCTCTGGGGTCGTACGAGTTGCAGGACGCAGGACAAGACTGTATGGCCTGCAGTAAGATTACCTCCCTGCGCTCTTGCCTGTCTTTCCACCCCACGGAAGTTCAGTTTACCCTCTCTGATAGTCTACATTTTTGCTCCTGTCTTGAAGCTGCTGTGCTCCTGAGACTCGTGCGCGCGTGTATATATGTATGTATGCGTTTTATAGGGATGTGGGGTTTTTTTTCATACACTTCCATGTGAAATGTAATATTGTATGCAAGCACGCCTGTATGTACGTTTATTTCTGCGCGCGTGTAAGCTTTGGACCCGTGTCTGTTTCACTTTAGTTTCGGTGTTGATGTCTGTGTAACGGCTGCGCATTGTGGTGCTCGGTGAAGGTAATGTGTGTTGTTGTAACCGGTTTTGCTCTTCATCGCTGTTGTTATTAGTGGTGCTGTTATTGACACTTCTGTTGTTTGTTGCTGTTGTTCTTATTGTTGCTGCTGTTATTGTCTGGTACGAGAACATCAAACATTTCAGAGAGCAACAAACAAGAGTTATTAATCTATGTTTGTACAGAACGCGGAAAACTCCCGTCGCACAATGTATCATTTTGACACTCTATTTTTGATGTGTATTCCAACAAAGGCAGCAAGTTCTGTGCGGCAGGAACGATGGTGCGTCACTGGGGTCATTACATCGGTCTTCACCTCCCCTCTTTCCGCTTCCTCTTCCCTTTTTTCCCTACTATGTCCCCTCACATCTAAATGCCCGTGAACTCCTTTCTTCTCCCCCATATCAAGTGCTTTCCTCCCCACCTCTCCGCCACCCCTCCCTGTCTCCCGTTTGTCCTCTTACATCTTTAGTCAGGGAATCCTATGCTGTCGCCCTTCACCACCACCGTCCGAACCCCCCGGCAGGCACTAACACGACGGCGAGGTGACCGACGGCGCTTGTGATGCGGACAGGGGCTGAAGGATAGAGAAAAAAAAAAGAAGCGCTCTCTCTCTCTCTCTCTCTCTCTCTCTCTCATATTAATTAAATTCATACCATTCTAAAAAGCGTGCGGAGTAAGGTCTCGGAGTGAGCGTATAACACCCACACACCCCGGACAGCTTGGGGCCAGTCAGGAGCAGTCCAGTGTGAGGGACTCCTCCCCGCCGCCATCCCTGGATACACGCAACAGTAATATCTGTCGCACATGTTCCCCAGGGTCTGCTCATTACAGGGGGAAACAAATACAAACAGCTCAACTCGATACGGGGATTGGAGTTTGTCAGTGCGGCGCCGCCCGGTTAGACACGAGAAACGCTCTCTTCCTCCTTAGCGTTCCCGCAGCCCACGCTGTGGCCATCGGAACCTTCCCTTGCCCCATTCATGGCGGCAGGGACGCGCCGGCACCCCAACAACCCAGACTGTCGCTGCCGCAGCCACGCCTGCTGCCACATTTCGTGCATGGAGCACTGCAGCACACCGCCGCGGCCGTGTGCTTGGGTACAAACGAATTCCAATTTTATCCTGAATGCATTAACTATTTTCCTTGCGTTACATATCATTAATAATATATTCCGACTTTATTAATACTTACGTTGGTTTATATTATCTTTATATTGTTGATTGTTATTATCACAATAAAAAAAATATAAGTAGCAGCAGCAATAGCAGCAGTAGTAGCAGCATTACCAGCAGCAGCTAAAGCAACAGTCGCAGTGGCGGCAGTAGCAAAAATATAAATACTAGAATAGTGATACTGATACAAGTGGAAAAAATTGTATACAAGGAAAACTTAGTTATTGTGGACAATCACATAACGTCGTGGACGTGATGCCCTCCACGCAGGTGAACTTCTGCCAAAGGCCACGAGGACACGCCTGTAATCCTTCAAGGGGATGGGTCACCCGCGCCGCCACTCCAAAGATCAGACAGACGTTGAGGGCGATTCTTCCTGCACCGGAGCGTCTACCTAGGCCGAGTTGGAAACGAAAACAGAAACAACTTTAGTTGAGTAAATTATGAACCACTATGGATCCAATGAGTCAGTGGAAGACTGATTGCGTCCTCCATTAATCAATGCTACTAATAATTACATTTTTTTGTTATCACTGTTATTACCCTGTCCTGTCGCGGTGCAGACTAAAAAAGGGATGGAAAGGGAGCATATGACTCGTGGCCGCTGCTTAATCTCCCTTTCCTCATGGTTCATTCATTAAGCTTCAGTAAAGCAGAACAACCCTACCTTGTCCAGACCACATCGGGAACACCATTTCGATTGTACGTTTCTGTCAACTCACCAGAAGATCGTTGGGCCTCAAGACGGGCAGCCTCGGTAACAGCCACAAACAGCCAACAGTGAAACGTACAGACAAACATAGCAATAAATCCCCCTATTCGACTCGCCTCTGCCGTTGTTTCTTGGCGGGTGGTGGGAGGCTAGCGGCGAGAACACAGCCATTGTAGGCGAGGGGTCGAGGGGGGCGAGGGATCGACGGCCCTGACACAGCACGGGAGGGGCAGCCAGCCAGCCAGCCTTCCTGTTGGACTCAGGGACGCGTTATTGGGAAAGCCGTAAATATTATCAGTGATCGTAATAGTGGAAGTCACAGAAAGAGGAGGAGGAGGAGGAGGAAGAGGAGGAGGAAAAAGAAAAAGAGATAATTAAATTGTACCAGTATCAGTAGTAGTAGTAGTAGTAGTAGTAGTAGTAGTAGTAGTAGTAGTAGCAGTAGTAGTAGTAGTAGTAGTAGTAGTAGTAGTAGTAGTAGTAGTAGTAGTAGTAGTTTTTTTGTCTTATTGCAGTTGTCCTTTTGCTGTTGTTGTTGTTGTTGTTTTCTGTCCCGTTGCGTGTAATATGACGAGATGGGAAGACTGATAACATGATTACCAAGAGCAAAAAGAATAAAGAGCTCAACATCAATAAGCTCTGTGTTTAATGAAAAAAGCATAAATAAAAAGTTGTGCTCGGGACGACACGCGACACACACACACACACACACACACACACACACACACACACACACACACACACACACACACACCTGCCCAGCTACCTGTACGTGATTCGGTGTTCGCTTTGAGACTGTTGACATTTTATTGACAAGGTGAAGGAGGAGGAAGTACAAAAAAAGAGAGGATGGAGAGGAGGTGGAGGAGGAGGAGGAGGAGGAGGCGGAGGAGGAAGAGCGAGAGGAGGAGCTGAAGGAGAATAAAGAGGAGGAAGAGGATATTGATGATGACGAGGAGTAGGAGGAGGAGGAGGAGGAGGAGGAAGAGAAAGACTTGGTGAAAATGCGTGAGGTAGTGGAAGTGAAGGAGGAAGAGAGGGAGAAAGGAGAAAAGATGAGGAGGAGGAAAAGGAAAAGAAAGAGGAGAAGGAAAGCAGCAAAAAGAGAAGGTGGAGAAGCAGGCGGAGGAGGAGGAGGAGAAGAGAAAGACCAGAAAAAGGAGGAGGAGGTGGAGGAGGAGGTGGAAAAGTATGAGGCAGAAGAGGTGGAGAAGTAAGTAATAAGAGGAGAAAGAGATGAAGAAAGACAGGGAGGAAGACGAAGATGATGATAATGAAGAAAATGAGAAGGAGGTGGAGGAGGAGCAGCAGAACGGGAAGAAGGACTAGTAAAAGGGGGAGGCGGAGGCAAGGATATGAGGAAGGATTCAAGGTCGATCCAGCCTTGTTTTCTTCACAGAGGGAGGCGGCGGCGGCGGTGGCGGAGTCGGCGTCGGGGGACACGAGAGGTCGAGCTCATTATCGCCGGCCGGGCCTCATCACGGCGGGTGTTTGGGATGTTTCTCGCGCTTTTGCAGACTTTTTAAAGGAAGCAACACACTCAAATTTCGCATGCAAAGTTGGGGGGGTAGTTGAATATTAACTTTCCTCACATTCGCTCGAGGTAAATCACTTCCGATGTGCGATTATGGGAGGGAAAACGATTACACTATTTACTCATTTTGTTTTCTGAAAGTACCGCGTCCTCGATATTTTTGAGAGAAGCGCGGAGAGCGAAGGGACGTGGGAGCGTGTCCGAGGGTTTGTGCGTCGGGTGAAATGAGGCTAACTATTGATCTATCCGCCTTAAATTAGAAGCTAACACGGTTCATTCCGGCACTAAGACGAGCTAGGCGTGACGAATGGAGGCCACGCGTGAAGGAAACAGCGGGAAAAGAATCGTGGAGGAGGACGGGAAAGAGGATCGAAAGAGTAGAAAGAAAGAAAAGAGAGAAGAAAAGAGAAGCAGGAGGAAGGAAGCAGGAAAGAAAGGAGGAAAAGACGGGAAGAGAAGCTTGACACCATGGAGGAGGAAGTGAAAGAGGATAGGAAGAGAGGAAGAAAGGCAGAGAGGATAGGAAGCGTAAAGGAAACAAAGGAGAGGGTAAAAGGCAGCAGGAAAAGGGAAAAGGTGGTAGTGCATTGAGGAAAAAAACAAAAGGGGGGAGGCAAAGCGGATGGGAAGAGAAAAAAGAACAAAAAAGGGAAAGAAAAAAGCATGGCAGGAAAAAGGAAAATGAAGGCAGGGCTTTGATGAGGGTGGTGGTGTTGATGGTGATGGAGGTTGTAGTGGTGGTCGTGACGGAGAAATAAAAGAAGGAAAAATGGGAAGAGGAGGAGGAGGAGGAGAGGGAGGAAGAGACTGGAGATGGGGAGGAAGAGAAGGAGGAGGAGGAAAGGCGCGGAGAAATAGGAGAACAGAGACGATTACCTGAAGAAGAAGGAGGAAGGAAAGCAGAAGAAGGAGAAAAAGAAGAAAAAGAAGGAGAAGACGAAGAAGAAGAAGAAAAAGAAGAAGTAGAAAAAAGAAGAAGAAAAAGAAGAAGAAGAAGAAGAAGAAAAAGAAGAAGAAGAAGAATTTGATGATGATGATGAGAGAGTTATTGGAAAAATTGCATGATGAACGAGACGGGAAAGGATAGAAGTGGGGAGAAGGAAGAGGAGAAAGGAGGTTGAGGTTGAGGCAGAGGAAGACAAGGTAGAGAAGGAAGGGGAGGAAGAGGGAAGGCGATGGGTTGAAGAAAGGAAAAATGACTGATTGATTTATGAAGATTAGAGTATCATGCTCCTCTAATGGTGAAGAGGAAGAGGGAGTATTGAAACAGGAAGAAGCCGGGAGAGAAAAGGAGGACGGGGTAGCAAGGGAGGTGACGAGCAGGAGGTGGTGGTGGTGGTGGTGGTGGTGCAGCACGTAACAAATGATTCACGTGGTGCCGTAACGGGCGGGGGCGGCGACACACTCCCAGCCCGCGGATCCTGGCCCTCTGCCAACTCTGAAGGGCCAGGAAGTGCCCCTCCCACCGACACTGCAACTTTAACGTTCTCTGTCAAACTTTTCCCCGGCGCGAGGGACAAACGATTCATCTCGAGGATCACGTACATAAAGGAGCACCGCCATGGGCTCCTAATTGTCAACACATGCCACTCAATGACACGAAATTGAGGGTGTTTGACCTTGGGAGTCCACCCTGGCTTAGGCAAAGAGGGTAACTATTCTCAGGTAATTACAAGCAGTCCGCCACAAGCAGCCTCGTTCCCCGTGCCATCCATCGCCCTAACAACGTCGGATGAGCGCTAATCCCAGACGTTGTTTTCCTCCACTTACTGAAGACAGGCTTGAAGATTTATGGCGCACACGTTTAGAAACATTCCTTTTATCATTCTTCACAAAAAATTCGGATTTTGCCGTTAAAAAGCAAAAGCAACCTCTGTACATTAAGGGTTAACAATGGAAGTTTATGGATGAATCAAAACACTTTCATTAGGAAGGCGAACGAAGAATGCATGACAGTAATGTGTAGGAGACCGTGGAGACCGCCGGGACCTCGGAGGCGAGTTAAGGAAGGAAGTTAGGAAGTTCATTAAGCAATTTCTTTCTTTAATGACGGCAGGAACTTGCATCATAATGGACACTAATAGACGAGGGTGGCGACGCGAGGATAGGCGCTGATGAAACAAACAGACTCAAGTCCCAGTGTGCATATCCCGGCTACGGACTAAAGGGGACCCCGCCGAGGCCCCGCAGGACGGATGCCGCGGCGCACCTCCATAAATAACGCTGCGCCTCCCGTTATTTTTACGGTAAAAGAGACAGACTAAAGGGTGGGCGAATAATCGAAAAAAAATGCCCTCAAAATTGCTGTTGGTGCTCTCTCTCTCTCTCTCTCTCTCTCTCTCTCTGTATGTGTT